>NW_003852618.1:2095327-2104155 GCF_000181295.1 Otolemur garnettii
GTTGTTTGGCGGCCCGGGCTGGGGACTCGAACCCGCCACCCCAGGTGTATGTGGCTGGCCCCAGCCGCTTGAGCCACAGGTGCCGAGCCTCTGAGCCTTCTTTTATCTCTGCTCAAAACCTTCTTCTCTGTGGTTCATTTACCAAGTGTTGCTTTTAAATGAAAAACTTCAAAGAAAAAGACTGAAGAACCCCTGAAGACTCCCTTTGATCCAGAAGATAACCCACCTGTTTACCAACCTGGCCCAACAACAACTCTCTACTTCACAACCCCCACAACCTGCCATCTGCCCCCTCTACCCTTTTACCAGATCTTTCCTCCCCTACCTCAGCCTCAAATTCCACCACCCCATCTCCCCCTCCCTCTCCACCTGGACCTGCTCTTGGGCCCAGTCTGCCATCCTCCCATTAGAGAAGTTGCAGGCATCAATGGCCCAACCCCTGTTCACCTCCCTCTTTTTTGTCTGACCTCTCTCAGATCGAGGACACACGAGGATCTTTCATCAAAAACTTGGCCAAATTCAGAAAGGAATTTCTCAGACTTAGTCTTTCAATCTTGCCTGGCAGGATATGTCTACAGTATTTGAAACTCCACCCTAGCCTGGGAAGAAAAAGAACTTATTTTGAAGAGCAGAGGACTTCATCAATGATAGGCATGACCAGGCTCACAACAGACACCTCATAGCCCATGAGGCTGTCCCTCAACTGACCCACAGTAGAAACTATCGGTCTAATGGGGATGGGGAGCCTAAACAAGACCACATGATTTTCTGCTTAGTGGCAGGCATGGAAAGACATATCCATAAGGTAGTGAATTATGAAAATTAAGAAAAATTACCCAGGAACCATATGAAAATCCTACCTTCTTTTTAACTAGCTGTCCAGAGGTCATGAAGAAATACACTGAATTAGATCCTAACTCTACTGAAGGAAAAACCTATCTTCACTTACAATCTCCCTATCAGCTCCCGATAGTCAAAAAAGCCCAAACTCCCCAAGGAGTTATTCTTGACATGGTCTTTAAGGTTTTCAGTAACAGAGGAAAGATAGGCAGAAAAATTTTAGAGGCACTTAACAATGCAAAATCTAGTTACAGATGCTCATCTCAGCCCAGACAGGTCCTATGACCTGGGACCTAAGCTGGGACCAGTATAGAGGCAGCACCAACCCTCTGCTCAGCTAGGCACCTGTTTCGGGTGTGGAGGAGAAGGTCATTGGGTCAAAGCATCCCCAAATCCACAGCCCCCCTACAAATCCATGCCTGGCATGCAGACAGTGGGGGTACTGGCAAAGGGATTGTCCTATCCAGAAGCGCTCTTTCTGGGTAAAGGCTGCTTCTCAATCAGTCCCCCTGCCACCTGGAGAGTAAATTGCCTCCCACTTAGCCATGACTGAAGACTAACAAGACATGGACTCCTCAGCCCCGCAGCTGGTGAGTCCTTGGAGTTCTGGGTAAATGGGACAGTGTTAGGAAAGATGGTCTTTTTCCTGTTAGAGCCCCTCTGTTCCCCTCCTGCCTTCTGCCACTGCTGTTGTAGGAATGAGAGCCATTTAAGAAAAACCTCTATGAACCCCTCATTTGACCTGCTATTTGGAACAGTTAACCTTCACCCACACCTTTTGGCCATCCCTAGCTGTCTAGTCCCACTCCTTGGATAGGATATACTCTACAAGTTAGGTGCTACCCTCTGCCTCACCCCGCATCCCTTAGTAGACCTTATTTACCCCTATGCCAAGAGGAAAAATCAAACCAGACTCCACTCCAAGAATTAGAGAGCCTCCCCTCTATAAATGCTATTATCTGGAACACCCAATATCTAATAATTGACAAACACCAATCTCCCATTCGCATTTCGCAGAAAGATCCATATGTCCAGATTTGTGTACCCTGGTACCCTGTTACCCCCCAAGGGATTAAAAAGAGTCAAATCAATAATTTTCCATCTCCGTGCACGTCATATCTTAGTTTCAACACATTCCCCACACAACACTCCCATCCTCCCTGTAAAGAGGCCCAACAATTCTAACTGGTTAGTCCAAGATCTTTCCTGTATTAACCAGGCAGTCTGGCCTGCCTACCCAGTAGTCCCTAACCCCTACATAATCCTGTCCTTAATCATGTCTGTCACCATCCATTTTTTAGTCCTAGACCTCAACAATGCATTCTTCACTATTCCCATCAGTCCAACCTCCTAAAAACTCTTTGCTTTGAATTGGATCAACCCTGACACCCATCTATCCCAACAACTCACCTGGAATGTCCTCCCTCAGGATTTTTGAGACAGCCCTCATTACTTTGGACAAGCTCTACAGAAAGATTTATCTATCTTGGATATAAAATCTAGTACTCTCTTACAGTATGTTGATGATCTACTAATTTGCTCCCCTTCAAAACAATTGTCCCTCCAATACACAACCTATATCCTAAATCACTTGGCAGGTTGGGGTTATCGAGTGTCAAAGAAAAGGCCTAACTAACACAAACTTCTGTCACATACCTTGGCTTCCTCATTACACCAACCATTATATCCATTCCAGAAACTAAAAAAAAGGCCTGTACCTACCGCCAAATACCAATCATTTCTTAGATCAGCTGGGTACTTTAGAATACGGACTCCCAATTTTGTTTTAATTGCAAAACCTCTATGTGAAGAAGCAAAAAAATAAGACGGACACTTAATTATCTCAAAAGGGCTCTAATGGAAGCACCACCCTTATTCTCCATTCCTACAGGCCCTCTTAAGCCACTTTTCAGCTGACGGACCTCTGAATAAGCTTGAACATGCAACAGTTTGAACTATGCCTGACTGAGGATCTCACATGGTACCCAGTACACAACCAGATTTATCAGCTTTTGTTGCCCTAATCCAGAAGCTATGGCTACAAGGAACATTTCAAGAGTACACAGAGAAACAAATGATTTTTTTCTCTTTCTGCTTACTCTTGCTTTTGGCCTAGCCCTGCCCACATATTTCAATGCCACTCTCCCTAACAATTAATCTTCCCTCTCATACAGGAGGGCTGAAACGTCCCTGCTGGATTTTCCTCCACCTTTCTCAATTAACAAATTTGGCCATCTCTGCTTCTATTCCTACTTGGACCTCAGGTAAAGCAGGAATCCCTTTTACTGAAGTTGTTCCCAACCTAGGCAGAGGCCCTTTTATACAAGATATTAGTGTAGGAGGATTATTCTAGAATTACAAAAAGACCTACAATCCATAAGACCAGGACAAAGACCTACCAATGGACCATTCCAGACAGGCATATCCTTAACCTTTTAGGCTTCTCTTTGTATCCACTACCAATCCTTTACTAGCAGAAAGCCTGTAGGGACTCTCCATCCCTTAGATTGTCAGTTTACTGCAAATCTAGGGATACCCTCTAATTATAGAACCTCAAACACTTCTGCCACATCCCCCAAAATCTGGTCCAGTGAAGTCTCACCCTTCTTTGGTAGCATCTCCACTGGGAGATTTTCATTGCTCAGGATGGGTACAGAGACCAATCTTATCCACCTCTAACACAAAAGTTTTCCAGCCCCCAACAGGAATATTGCAACAGACTTGTCACTGGATCCCCAGGAAGAATTCCACCCAATGCTTCTTTTTTGACAGTGGTACTTTAGCTGTCCTTACTAAAGTCCTTTATGCAACCCCTCCCTCAGCCCCTAGTCTAGGACCTTTGTAGCTGCACAAGGCTTTAGTCTCCAAAACACTTTTTGTCCTGTCAACCTTCCAACTCATTCTTTGTATTGACTATTCAAAGGGCATCTTTTACATTTGTGGACAATCAGCTTATACCTGTCTGCTTACAAACTGGACTGGAATCTGCACATTAAATTACCTCTCCCTCTCCCCAACCATTAATGATTGTGCAGTAAATTAATAAATGAATGAAGGAGTTGCTATTGTATGTCTCTCTCTTATTGTACTACTGTTTCTATTATTCTATGAGAGAAAATATCTGTGGAGGCTCTTGATTAGGTGAATGTCTGATAGAATGTCTAGGCAGCACTATACTGCAATATTAATGTTTTGTCTTTTTCTGAATGTCTGGGTTTTCAATATCAGTGCACATGGAAGTCATTATCCCTGGCTGTACATTTGACTTTCTATGAGTCCCAAGAACCCTGCAAAGGACACTGTTTCCTTACTTTCTGGGTTTCAATATTCAAGAACTGTTCATGAGGACCACTTCTGCTCCCTCAATTTGAGTAGATCACACCCACGTAAGTTTATACCCAGACATAGTACATAAAAATTCTATTCTGGAAGAAATTTTCTCATTTAATATTTCTCAAGAAGTTTATTGTGAACCAGTATTGATGTTATAGACATATTACAGAGTTGACACATAGACCAGGCTTTATAGAAAACATAGGCTATAATGAAGGACACTATTGAACAAACAATTGAGAACATTTGACTATAATTTTTTATGTGCTATAAACTATTTAGGGCTCTGAAAACTTAAAAAGAGATGCCTTAGTGTTGGAGACTAGGAAAGGCCTGGAAGGATAGTTTGCTTTCAAGCTCTTTAGTGGAGAATGAAAAGAAAGAGCACCACAGGGTATAAACATACAATTAACTTTGATCAGCATGTGTTGCAGTCAGTTTGGGCTACTATAACAAAGTGCTATAGATAGGGTGGATTATGAAAGCAGAAATTTATTTCTCAATAAATTCCTCTCAATTCAGGAGGCTGGAAGACTGATATCAGGGTGCCAAACATGGCTGGCTTCTGGTGAGGGCCTTCTTCCAAGTTGCAGACTCTGTCTTCTTGTATTCGCACAAGGCAATAAGAGAGTAAGAGACCTCTCTGGGGTCTCTTATATAAGGGTGCTAATCCCATTCATGAGGGCTCCCCCCTCATGACCTAATTACCTCCTAAAGACCCCTTTCCTAATACCATCACAATGGGGGTTAGGATTTCAGCATATAAATTTAGAGGAGACACAAACATTCAATCTATAACAGCATATTTCCTGTTTGCTAAAAAAAATCTCTTGAGGAATTCTCAGGTTATTAGGAAATATCACATTGTGAAGAAATTATTCTTCAGTGATGTAATAGGCTAGGAATCTTTCTTCATCCATAATGAAAACAGATCAATTGTACCCAAGTGAGTGGGGTAGTTTGAGAAATATCACCCCAAAGAAGGTATGATTGGGCACGTCTTACTAGCTGAGCACCTGAGAAAGCATCACGTATCAGAGCTGAAACAAGCAAAGAATTACTTTTCTTTATAGTCTATATAGAAGGGATAGATCTAGACATAGTCTTTGGAAAAGTATAGTTAGTCAAAGGAAGAGGAGTACAGTAGTTTACATAAACATTCTAAGAAATGGTTGGAGATTGGAATTCACATGACATGGGTGAAAGAGACTGAATCCTTGTTTGAATGAGCAGTAAGGTAAATAAAAAGCATGGAAGGTCTTCAGTATGAGCAAAGGAGTTGAGTATTGATTTATGAGACAAAGTGTGGTCATCTGATATAATTTTCTCTCTATATATGTATATGTATGTGTGTGTATATGTTTATATATTTATATATTAAAATCTATCACAATATATATCACAATATATCAGGATTTCTCAACCTTGGAGCTACGCACATTTTGGGCTGGAACATTATTTGGGGGGCAGGAGGGTAGCAGTCTTTCATATTGTAGGATGTTTGGCAGCATCCCTCACTTTTACCACTAGGTGCCAGTAGCATCTCCTCTCCATTTGTGACAACCAACAATGTCTCCAGACATTGCCAAATGTTCTTTGATGAGACAAAAGTCTCAATCCTTGGTTGAGAATTAGTGCTATAGATTCTTTATTAAAGAGCTATGTTGTTTGAGAGGGGAAAGCATCAGCCATAACTTAAAAGAATAGATGTAAGGGCCAGAAGATAGAACTCCTTGTGCTTTTGTTATGCCAAGGATATAAAAAGTTTGGAGTGATTTTGGGGGAATAAGAATTACTATAAACAAGATGTTATGTGTTTATATTATAGCACCCATAAAAGTCTACTGATTAGGTTGGGTGTAGTGGCTCATGTCTGTAATCCTAGCACTGTGAAAGGCTGGGATGGGTGGATTGCTTGAGCTCAGAAGTTTGAGGTTGCCATGAGCTATGATGATGCCAGGGCAACAAAGTGAGACTCTGTCTTAAAAAAAAAAAAAAAATCTACTGATTAAAGCATAATACTCATGTCATGTGTTATTTCAATATTAAATGTTCATCAAGACTTTCCAATAAATTTCATATCTGCTGTAAAGTACATAAATTACAGGAGATTTTGCCTAAAATGATTGGATTATTATGTCCTTAGGTTGGAATGGTTGCTCTGTAATGATGTCATTAATTCACTCAGAGACTTAGATGTGTAAAGCAAAGGGGGTTCCCTTATTGTGTGCAGCAATTCCCTTCCCTCCCTAGCACTCATTCATTCACTCCATAATGCTCAACATTAACTAAGGATTCCTTCCTGTTCACAATGTTCACAGATATGTAAAAGAGTAACTTTCGGTAGAGTATTTTCTCTCTCAGATACAAATGGTCCATTTCAGTTCTAGCTTCCTTTACACTGTTTCTTTCCCTATAGTTACATGGAATAGTTTGCTGGTGACATGTTTGGGTTATTGGTATTGTTGGTATGGGAAAGCATCCCCGCTGCAGACTGAGCTTTCCCCATGGCCTTGTCCACACTGCATATCCTGCATCACCTGATATGAAGTTAACTTATCCTGATACGTTTCTGATGTCAAGTCTCCTTCTTTTCATATCAGCGTCTGTGTGATGAATGAGTAGGTTTTCTATCAGGCTTTCTTTGACTGATATAAAAATGAATTGGATTCTATTGTGATTAATAAAATTATTTGTTAAAAAATACTATAAATAATAACACAAAAACCCAACAAATATCTAAAATATATCTAGTAAAATATAGGCCAAATTTCTATGTAGAAAAATAATATGACAATATTGAGATAAATTAGAAAAGACCTAAATAATTAAAAGGTATAACATACATTATAAACTCAGTATTATAAGCATATTTATCATATTCAAATTGACCTATAGATTCAGGCACAATTACAGCAGCTTTCTTTTCTGCAGAAATTTCCAAAATGATTCTAAGAAGTATTTGAAAATGAAAAGAGTTAATATAGAATAAGCAAATGTTAAAGGGGAATAACAAGTCAAGTTTCATGTTGTAAAATTTATGAAGTTGTAAGAGTATATAAAGTATATGTATTCTTATATAAGCATAATATATAAGAATATATTAAAGTTATCCAAGGATAAGTAGATGAGTGGAAGAGAATAGAGTACTGAAAAGCACCGCACATATACGGACATATAATATATATGGTAAAGGTGATTCTGCAGAGCAAAGAAGAAAAAAGCAGTCTTTTAAACAAATGGCAATTGGTCATTTGATTATTGAAATGAATATATTTATCTCTAGATAGATGAAAGCCAGCTAGCTAGATATATAGACACATGAAAAGATATTCCAATTAATTTTTCCTCCCACTTCAGATAAGTATTAGTTCTAGGTGCATTATAGTTTAAATGTAAATTGTAGAAGAATACAGCCTCTAAATGTTGTTAAAGACAAATACCTTTATGACTTCTACAGAGTAGATTTTATTTGTTTGTTTATTTATTTATTTATTTATTTATTTTGAGACAGTCTTACTGTGTTGCCCTCAGTGGAGTGCCATGGCATCACAGCCCACAGCAACCTTCAACTCTTGGACTTAAGCAATTCTCTTGCCTCAGCCTCCCAAGTAGCTGGGACTACAGGCACCCACCACAATGACCTGGCTATTTTTAGAGATGAGGTCTGGTGGCTCTGGTTCAGTCTGTTCTGGAGCTGGTGAGCTCAGGCATTCCACCTGCCTCTGCCTCCCAGAGTGCTAGGATTACAGCCATGAGCCACCTCGCTCATCCCTAAATAGATTTTTAAAACAAAACCCACGAAACACTAACACATATATACATATATATATATAATGCATATTACACACATGTGTATATAAATTTTGGATTCATTGAAACTAAAACCTTTAGTTCCTCAAGTTAAGAGGTTATGAGGTTCAAATGAAAAGTTGCAAAGTAGAGGAATGTGCTTTTAGCACATATAATCAGCAAACATCATGTAGACAAGATATAGAAAGGGCTATTACATATAAGAAAAGAATAGGGAAACAAAAAATGGTCAAGTGATTGGAAGATGTATTCCACAAAATGAAATAGTGTAATAGTGTGATAGTAATATGAAAAAAATACTTAGCTGCATTAGTAATGAAGTATTTACAGAAAAAATAAGCAAGCTTGACCTATTAACACTCAGGGAAAAGGAACTTTATATATGCTGAAAATGCACTGATACTTTTATCTGATAAATTATGTATAACCTAGGACGCAACATTTCACTTCTGCATATACTGTATACAGTGCAATGTACCCTAAAATATATATGGGGAGAAACCTCTAAAAATCTATGTTATAATAGCCAAGCTTGAAAAAAAAGTCAATTAAGGGTAGAATGAATAAATTGTGGGTTCTCAAACCATGCAACAGTACAACACAATGAAAATGAACTGTAATTATATGGATCTATCTTATACCATAATGTTATATTGATACAAGCCACACAAATGACATATTTACTGTAAGGACCTGAAAATTTAATTATAGAAAAAAATCAATATATTGGGAGGCTCCTGTGGCTCAGTGAGTAGGGCACCGGCCCCATATAACCAGGGTAGTGGGTTCGAAGTCTGCCTTGGCCAAACTGCAACAAAAAAATAGCCACACGTTGTGGCAGG
>NW_003852618.1:2104258-2122580 GCF_000181295.1 Otolemur garnettii
AAAAAAAAAAAAAAAGAAAAGAAAAAATCAATATGGTGCTAGAAGTGAGAGCAATTGTTGCATTTGTGGAGATGTGAAGTATTACTGATTAGAAGGGGATATGCAAAAGTTTGGAGATTCAAGCAATGGTCCGATGTTTGGCCTTGGTTAAACAGGTATAATGCCATAATTCATTGAGCTGTATACTTGATTCTTGTATGTATGTTATATCATAAAAAGAGTAATAGCTGATACACTGCATATATAAAATGTTTTAAAATTCACAAGTCTATGATACTACAGAGAAAAACTACTTAAAGATTTCTTATGATAGGATACCAAATTTTTCTGAAAATGAGCAAATAAATAACTAGAGTCAAGCATTTATCTTTCCTTTTCTATAGAAAATGCATTTCAGGGTAACATGATTTTTAAAATTATTATATGATTCTATGTATATGCCTTAGAAAAGGCAAAACTGTGGAATTAATGAATGGTTGCCATGCTGGAAATAAGGAGGTGAGTATACTACAAAGGGGAATCACAAAGTAACATGGTATTTACTGAAAGAAAATTATTATTCTTAAAAGGAATCCAGGTGCTATATTCAGAAGGAGTTAGAAATTCACCATGTGGCAATTTTGGATGACAGCAGTAATGTAATTGCTATGTATGCTGAAAGTATTATGTGATGTGTTTTTCCAGAACTTTATAATGAGTAAATTGGCCTGACTATAAATGGATGAGCTCTTAGATCAAATTTAACATTGATAAAAGTGGGACATTCATACCTTCTGTGGCTCCTTATGATTGGACTTGCATCCAATTTGGAGGCACAAAGCCAGAGAGAGAGAGGAACTAAGTCTAAATCTCATCAAGCTTTTCAATTTAATTACTAGTTTTCAGAAAACAATGGTACTGATAAACATGGTCAATGACATTATAAGGTTTCTGACACCTTCATTTAGCAATCAGCCAAATCCAAAATGCAGAAAATCCTACAGGACAAATTACCTGGTTATATTAAAAAATAGATAGCATGAGGAAAAAAATTCAAGACGATGTTTTTCTTTTAAATTAAATAGTTCTAAGAGATGTATAATATAAATCAATGATAATGTATGGATATTATTGGTACATTAGTTTGGAAAAACTACCTTGTAAAAACTACTTTTAAGGCTTTTTTTTAAAGAATAGTTTTATATTCGCAGTAAAATTAAGAGAAAAATACAGAGATTTTACCATCTACCTCTTGCCTCTACCCATGTGCAAACTCCCCCATTATCAACATTCTCCACCGAAGTGGTATATTTGTTAGAACTGATGAGTCTGTATCGACACATTATAATTACCTAAAGTTCATAGTTTACACTAGCGTTCATTTTTGATATGGTATTCCTATGGACTTGGACAAATACAAAATAACTTGTATCCACCATTGTAGTATTAGTACAGAACATTTTCACTGCCTTAAAAATCTTCTGTAATCCACCTTCTCATCTCTACCTACATCCCCAACATATAGAACCACCAAAGTTTTTACTCCATAGGTTTGTCTCCATAAGTTTGCCTTTTCCAGAATGTCATATAATTGGAGTTTCATAGTGTGTAACATTTTCAGATTGGCTTCTTTCACTCAGTAGTAGGCATTTGTTTCCATCATGTCTTTTCATGGCTTGATAACTCATTTCTTTTCTTAGCATTAAATAATATTTTATTCTCTGGATGTACCACCCCTTATTTATTCATTTACCTATTGAAGGACATTTTGGTTGTTTCCAAGTTTGGGCATTTATGAATAAAGCTGTTGTAAACATCCATGTGCAGGTTTTGTATAGATATAAGTTTTTAGCTCTTTTAAATAAATAACAAGGAATGCAAATACTGGATCATGTAGTGAGAGTATATTTAGTTTTATAAGAAACTTCCACACTGTCTTTCTAAGTGGTCATAACAATTTGCATTCTCACCAGCAATAACTGAGAATTTCTGTTCATATCCTCCACAGTATTTGGTGTTGTGGTGTAAACAGAATTTTTTCTTTTCTTTTCTTTCTTTCTTCTTCTTCTTCTTTTTTTTTTTTTTTTTGAGACAAAATCTCACTCTGTTGCCCCAGGATGCACCTTAGCATCAGACCAGCTTACCTCATACTTCTGAATTCAAGTGATCCTCCTGCCTCAGCCTCCTGCATAGCTGGGACTACAGGTGCCTGTCACAATGTCCTTTTTATTCTTGCCCAGGCTGGTCTCAAACTTTCTGAGTTTAAGTGCTCCTTCATCCTCAGCTTCCCAGTGCTAGGTTTACAGGTGTGAGCCACTGTACCCTCTCCTTAAAAAACATTTTTAAACAATTGGGGAAATTTGAACTAGTCTGAGTTAAATAATGTTGAAAAATTATTGCTAATCATGTTATATGTAATTATTCACAATGTCCTCATTTTTGAAGACACAGGACAAATATTTTTAAGAATAATATGAATGTCAGGGTTTGTTACTGATAAGGTATTGGTAACTATTTGAAGTTGGTGACCTCCATGCAGGAATTCATGGGTGCTTTATACTATTCTTTCTACCTTTATTATCAGACATTTCCATTATAGGAAATTAAACAAACACAATGATATAACACTACCCAAGCACCAAATAGCTAACATTACAAAGAATGAGAAGGCAATGTGGAAGTGAGGATGTGGGCAAACAGGAAAGCCCTTTCACTGCTGGTGGATGTAAACCAGTGTTAACACTGGAGAAAAACATGGCATCACTTTTACTAAAATTAAACAGATGCATTATTTATTACTGAGAAATGTATATCCATACACATCAGAAGAAATGTACATGAATAGTCTTATTAGTAAAGGGCAACATTCATCAACATAAAAAGAGTAGTAGGCAGCTTCTATGATGGTGCTGCCAAGAATCCCAGTCCCTGTTTGTCATGCCTTTGTGTAATTTCATCCCTTTTGTTTTTGCAATTTTTGACCGGAGCTGGGTTTGAACCTGCCACATCTGGTTATGGGGCTGGTGCCTTACTGCTTTGAACCACAGGCCCTGCCCTAATTTCATCCCTTTGAATGTGAGCTGCACCTACTTAATAATCTTCTATGAACACAATATAAGAAAAGTGATGGATTATCAGTTACTTCCAAAATTAGATTATAAATAGTTGTGCCTTTTGTCTTATTCACACTCTGGTTTTTCGGGCTTGCTTATTCTGATGAAATAAGTCATTCTGTTGTGAGCTGTCCTGTGGAGAGTAGTCTCCAAACAACAGCTAGCAATAGTCTAACATTCTATCAACTATGTCAGTGATCATGAAAGCTGATCCTTTTCCACTGTGGCCTTGCGATTACTGAAGCTTCTGCCAACATGTTAGTTGCAGCTTTGTGAAGGACCCTGAGCCAGAGAACCCAGTTAAACTGCTCCCAGATTCCTGACCCTCAAAAACTGGAAGACAATAAATGTTTTAAATAACCAAATTTTAGGATAATCTGTTACACAGCAAAGAATAATGAATATAAAGGATAAATAAGTTTTAGTTATGTTTATATTCTGACATACTATACAGAAATATACATATATGATATACTATATAGAAATACATATGCCATAAATATAGCAATAAGAATGAAAATTATAAAATATTAAGGAAAAAGTAGAAAAGGTAAATACTGTATATATGATTCTATATAAAATTAAGACAGATGCACAATAGTGTTTAAGAATGAAAAAATTGGTCATAAAATAACTTTAAAATGCAAGGAAGTAATAAAAGTCAAGTTGATAGTTACCTTTGGGGACAGTTGTTGGAACGGGACATTTTACTATATACTTGCCATGTTCTACTTCTTCACCTTTGTCACAATTGTAGTCTTCCACATGAGTGGTAATTTTCACAAAAACATTTAGAAATTTAAAAACTACTATTCTGCAGAACAAGAATTTTCAAAAATGTGGTAAAATGGAAGTTCTGAGATGGATATGTGGCTATATTTATACTAATATAAGTTTGGGGTATGTTTCAAATGTCCATGATTAAATTATGTAAAAAAATCTACTTGAAAATTAACAGAGAAAAATACTTGTGGCAAATTCTTCACATTGGTTCTCAACCTTCCTAATGCCGCTATGTATTTTCACTGTTACAAAGGGGTAGAGACCCACAGGTTGAGAACCACTAAGGACTGATAAGCTTATAGCAAATAAAAGCATAATTAGCAAACAATTTGGGAAAATTCTGGCCATTCTACTTACTGGATATATCCAAAGTATATATAAGTACAGAATATGTTTTATTTTATATAGAGCATGTAAATAATTGTAATTTCAGCTTGTCAAATGTCTGTGGGGAAAGTAGGTCCCTCCTGCACTGGTTATTGCACTGTAAAGAGAAACAACATTAGCTGAAATAGAATTGACTAATTACCAACAAGAGCTATAAGATGTTCAAAACCATTAACCTATTTCTGCAATAAACAATCCTTTGAATCATTAATTCTCCTGAAAGAAAATAAATTTCAATAACAGAAGAATGGCTTAAGTAGATCATGGTATGTGAACTCCTTGGAGTATAATGCAGCTATTAAAATGATCCTGAAGAAGGGGGGTGGTGCCTGTGGCTCAAAAGTGTAGGGGGCTGGCCCCATATGCCAGAGGTGGTGGGTTCAGCCCTAGCCAAAAAAAAAAAAATCCTGAGTTTTAAAATGTTTATGAAGTACTGTTAATCAACAAAGGTGAATTTTTATGTCTGCTCAGTTGTTATGAGGGCAAGTAAAAGAGGCATTATAATAGCTGAGACTTCAAAAAGAGTAACCATTACAAAAGTAAATTTTTAAATTTGTGATTATCACTTGAAAATAACTTAGAATTTCTTAACTTAAAAAACAAACAAACAAAAAAAACTCTTGTGACTGTCTCTTCAATACTACACATTTCTTCAATTTTGGCCTCTCTATTTGTTCTTGAGGATCTAAGTCATCGAATTTCTGCCTTGCTGTTCTTGTCCTGCTGTGATTTTTTTCTTACCTTATCTTTTTGATGAATTTGTTTTACGGCTCACAGTAATAATAGTTTCTAATGCTGAACTGGTAGATGCGACAGAAGGATGGACCCCACTTCAGGTATAATTAAGTAATAGAAATTTATTGATAATTCTGATACACCTGCAGGGAGCTCTTGTGGTGGGCCAACAAGAAGACTGGAATAACGGGGGAAAAGCCTTTTATACCATTATTCTGCATAGTCATGGTGACTAGCAAGCTAGTGCAATACAGAAGCCAATCAGAGCGGTTAGCACAGCTCAATATAGCTCAGGGGTCACAAGGTAAGGGTACATATTAATTCATATATCACAAGATATATCACAAGTACATTATTTCATGAGCATAAGATGGGTATGTCATAGGGGTTTACACAATTCAGGATGGAGGTACATGTTTACTTAGGGTACATTAGTTCATAATTCAGGGGTACAAAATAAGTGTTGGGTAAATTTCTGAGAACAACTTGGGACCTCTTCACCCGCTTTATTTGGAATCAACCCCTCCCTTCCTCAACCCCTCTGCATACTTCCTTAATTTCAGGCTGTTTCTCTACCCTTGAAAGGGCAGAACTAAAAGACTTAGGAGAGGTTTGTTTTTCTAGGGTAGGCTGCTTGTTCCCCACTGGTCTTAGGGAGGGGGTCAAGGGCTGGGGGCTTGGTTATTACAATGCAAGGGACTGAACAACTAAACCCCAGTTTCTTCCTCCTTATGGGCAGCTTCCCCTCTCTCCCTTTCTCCCCTCACTCACCCTTCCTCAGATTCTAAGGCTTTTTTCAGTCATTAGGAAGGCAGCCTACCAGAAGGAACTTCATTAAATTGATGATACGAACAATATTGACAATCAATACCCAATAGATCATAAATGTGAAAACCCCCAAAATACCATCATAATACTTATGGAACAGGAAACATTTCAGGACAGGAGAGCAATTTTCTTTTCACCGAAGAGAGGGATACAAATTCCAACCTAATTGAAAGGAAGGACACAGTTGGAGTTGGACGCTGTTATGTTCCTCTCACTAAAAGGGAAGAGCACGAAAGACGGATTCGAACCCGCGGGTGCAAAGCACAGTGGATAAGCAATACCATCGCCTTAACCACTCCACCACCTCGTCAGAGCAAAACTTCATGTCTGCGAAGTTTATTTCAAACTTTATGCTCGGGAATCCTTTGGCAGGTTGTTAAAGATATTTAGAATATGATTTAGAGAATTCTCGGAGATCTGGAGATGAGGAGTAGTTTCTGCACGAATGAACAAGAAACTAGAGTGAAAAAACTTAAAGGAGGAAAAAATGGGCATAGCCTTTGCATGACTCAGACAAGTGCTTGAGACATGACAGAGACTGGCTGTCGCCTAGGCTCTTTCCTTGGTCTCCCTGCTCCCGCTGTAGGAGACGCATCAGCAGGAGGTGGGCGTGGCCGTCGGACAAGCACTCTCAGGAGTTTGACTTCACTCTCCGGCTTCTGGTGAACCTGGTCAGCTCCTCTGTCCTCTCAGCACAGCCAGTTAGCTCATCCTGGAGCTCCCAAGGTACAGAAGTTCCTAGAATCGGTCCCCCGGACTCGATCTCAGTGGAGCTGGCCAATCCAGACTCCTGATTCGTGGTTAATAAAACGGTCTGGAAAATTAGACAATGGATCTGAGTAGGGCAGTACTCAATTTCTATTCATTATTGTTGCTTCTTCAATACTATGGGTCATCAGTATCGGATGAAGAACCATGAATTCTGATTTCCCTCCAATTACCAGTGTTTCTTAGTGTAGTTTTCTAGAGGTGAAGTTGCCTAACTTTTGCTTGATATTCTAAAGGATGTGGTGATGAAAACACTAAACAAACATCCCTAGCAAGAAAATGATTGGGGGTGCTGAGGGAGGGGGAAAATACAAGCATTCTGTGGACAAGTTCTGTGTATTCCCTGAAAGAAGGAGTGGATAAGAGCAAGTACTTTAGATAGAAGAATCCTGCATAAACTCAAATTTCTTATCTTATCACTCAGTAACTATCTGGTCTGGACTTGTCTGGGACAAGTTAATTAACTTCTTTAAGCCTCAGTTTTCTCAACTCTAAGATTGGTATGCAAATACAGAGGATGCCAAAAAATGTATACACATTTTAAGAAAAGAAAATAGTATTTAAACTATAATACTCAAGTCACATTTGACTTCTGCAATTATAAGAGATACAAGGTACAAGATATTTTTGGTATATATTGAGTATTACAATTTCAATACAGTAAAGCACTTAGCACTGGCTTGTAATCAGCATTCAGTGGACTTTAGCTGCTGCTGTTGCTTTTTTTCTGTTCTTTTGTTCATTGTAATATTTTTCAGGACTTAACTTAATACCTTGAACATAAATAGGTATGCAAACATATTTATTTAAGGAATGATTCTATCATCATGATAAACTAAGTACTTTTTACTGATATTCTAAATAGTTGACATTTTTATTAGTTTTTTTCAAGTTGTCAGTTGCTAGCGATTACTCCAGCTATTTCTTTTTATAATAATGTGCAGTTCCCAATTTGCTAGATTCTGAAAAACAACTTCTTTTTTTTTTTTTTTTTCCAGTTTTCTGGCCAGGGCTGAGTTTGAACCCACCACCTCCAGGATATGGAGCCAGCACCCTACTCATTTGAGCCATATGCACTGCCCAACTTCTTTTTTTTTTTTTTTTCTTAAGACAAGAGTCTCACTTTGTCCCCCTTGGTAAGAGTGCCATGGCGTCATAGCTCACAGCAACCTCAAACTCTTGAGTTCAAGTGATTCTCTTGCCTGAGCCTCCGGAGTAGCTGGCTTTACAGGTACCAGCCACAATGGCTGGCTATTTTTATGGAAAGGGGGGTTCACTCTGGCTAAGGTTGGTTCCTAACCTGTGAGCTCAGGCAATTCATCAACCTTGGCCTCCCAGAGTGCTGGGATTATAGGTGAAAAACAACTTCTTGGGGATCATATTATTTTTTGTTTTTGTTATTGTTGTGGAATCATTTTTAAGAGTAAAAAATTTCCATTGATTGGGGGAGGAGGATTTGAGCTTTAGTGTACATTTGAGTACTTCTGGAATGGGCTAATCAGAAGCTTTTATTTGCCTGATTACTAATTCTCAACCATACCTTCAATAAATGGTGTTTCATAACTTAAAAAAAAAGTCTATTTCACTATTTCAGGTGCTTTTTTGCCCTTTTGGGGGGGGTGATTTGATTGAATGAACATGAGTAGAGATTAATTCTGACTAATCGGAATGAAGCATAAATGAATCATAAATGCCTGGGAAAAGATAATGTTGAAAATGAGTCTTGAAGAGCGAGTTTTCTAGAAGTGATGGAGAGAGGGTGGTCTAGGTTGTGGAAAGAGGCTGAGCAGCAGGGGAAAAGGCAGGTAGTGTCTAGAAGGGTGGTGAGGAATCACTGTGGCAAGATAGTTGGGTTCCAGGCATGTTAGTGGCTCATCAAGGAACATCCTTAAACCTGAAAATAGAAGATAGTCACAAAGATTTCTTCTCTAAAGCCCAAGCCAATCAGTCACAGGTTGAATAACTGAGAACATGGGAGAAATTCTGCAGGAATGGACACTTGCTGTATATTCACACCCCCAGTGTCAGGACACTTTACCTTAGGTTGCGCTAAATAACATCTTCTTGAGTGAAGACCACCCTTTGCTGATTTCTGTGAATTCAAGAGTCACAAAGATTCATCCTTTTCTTTCTCCTTGGAAGAGCCCTTATATTGTAGTGTTTGCTGCATTGATCTGCCTGAATCTTCAACCTCAAATCAACACACTCCCCTCCATCTTGTTTTCCATGCTCAGTACCTTTTGGACTTTATTATTATTATTTTTTAATCAAGAAGCTAGTTTCTCTTCCAATAAGTTATTTCTCCCTCAAGGACTGCTCTTACCATTTCTTACTTTAGGTTGGTCAAAGTATTTATCTACAGGTCAGCTTATGGATAAGCTTGTTTTTAAATTAAAATGTTTTGATCAAAGTTAACCCCACATGTTAAAGACTGAACTACTTCAAAAATGTGTGTGCAAAACAGTGGTCCTCTTCCTCCTATATTGTTCCTCCTTATGGTGATGCAAACATTTTTAGCCAGTTGGCCTTTTGTTTGTGCTATTTTTGTTTTTACCAGCTTATTTCCAAATTATCATGCTATGGCAGAGATGGCTAGATGTCCATTATCTTTTCTTCCAAGACATGGAAATTTAGCTGAGCTCATAGTTACCTACAACCCACAACTTCCTTGACAGTAAATGTGGTCATGTGACCAATTTCTAAATAAGGGCATAAAGAGAGAAGGTATATATGTAAAACTTACAGGTTATGACCGTAAGAAAAAGAAATATCTTCTATGTCTCTCTACTACATCTGCTTTTGGGGATGAAGGAGTCATGAAATAGAGATCGAACTCAGCAACAATGTAGAAAGGAGGCAGCCACCAGACAGAAGACTAGAATCAACCCCATGCATCCAAAGTCTAACCCCGGCATTGATTACATCCTCAGACTGTCACTTGAGAAATCAATAAATTGGTCAGAAAAAGTAACAGTAAAAATATCCACACTCTTTCAGATACCAAGACAAGCAAGACAAGATGAGCCTCTGTGGCGCCCATGAAGCAACGAAGAAATTGTGGGTAATAGATGGGGGGTTTATTTTCAGCTTTGACCACAACAGCAAACAACGCGGTTATTCTGAGGAAAATACTTTAACTAGCATAAGCCAAATAACTAAGATGGTATCTTTCTCTCCATTTTTTCTCTACTTTCAAGTTCCAGTGTTAATTCTCATGGGCTTTTTCAATAAAAAGCATTTATTAGGGCAGAGGAGAAAGTACCCGCAAGGTTCCAAGAGCCCGAGTTAGGAAAGCCTTTGAGCCTCCAATGCTAATGATTGCTTCTCATGATCTCTCGCTCCATTAGAGGCACCTTGACCAACAATATTCCCAGGAGTCTGTAAGTCAGCCTTGGTGCTATATAATTGCCTGGGAATCCCATACTTAGATCGTAAGATAATTGTATATGCTTAGTTACTTGTAACATTAAGTTCCATAGAAATAAAACCTACTTTTTTTTTACTTATCTATCACCGCCTCCCTAGCATTCTCCCCTGAGGTGGACATGCAGTATTCATTGATCGTTCAGTTGCTGAATGAATAAAGCAACGTACTCTAACCAGCGAAGGCGGGTCTATGGCGAAATACAGAGACTGACAAAGGCAGGAATCTCACATCCGAACGCAGCCGTCAACCGCAGCAGGAGCAGAGGCAACCGCGGCACCTGGGTCTTATTTTTCAGTGTGGTGAGGGGTATGACCCTATGAGTCAGAGAATGATCGCCGAAGCTGGAGTTAAAAAGTAGAAATCAAAACCCTCCTCGGTACGAGAGGAAGAAATATAATCAGACAACTGCAGTTCTGGTTTCAATCTTTTGCCCTCAGCCAAACTCACACACGGACGCCTGGATGCATTAAGTAGCCCCAGGCTTTCCATAGCAATTGAGAAGGGATCCGCAGACCTGGAAGGACGACTTTGCGGCCGCGGCAACATCCCTACGTCTACCCACGCACGAGGTCTAGAATTAGTACCAGTTGCTTCGAAAACCATCTCGTTGTTTATGTGACGAAAGTACATCTTTCTGGGCACGTAAGGTTCGGAAAATGCTTTTTACTGACCTCTCCAAGGCGAAAACGAAGTGAAGTGGGCTCGTCCGGGATTTGAACCCGGGACCTCTCGCACCCGAAGCGAGAATCATACCCCTAGACCAACGAGCCACTTAGCCAAAATTGCTGCCACATTATACATAAGAATTATGCTGAAATTATTGTTTTTTTTTCCTGCTCTTTGAATTCAGTTTATTTCCAAGTAATAAACACTGCATTAATTATTTACATAAATGAAAGGTTGAAAAGGTTGTTTCTGTGAATAGTGTGTTGGTAGCATAAATGACCATGCTATCAGTTGTAAGACCAGTAACTTGTTGAAACACTTCTCTTTGGTTATACTCTGCTAAACTAACTAATTTAACTCATTTTCAGTTAGCTTTTAATTCTGTTAGAAATTGGAGTTCTGGAGTTTTCCTTATCTTCATCCTTTTAAGAAGTTGATTGAACATTACTATTACTGAGGGAATCCTAGACCATTTACTCTACCAAGTAATATCTTTGGTTATTAGGAGTTATTTCAGAATGAATATTCCTAATCTCAGCAAAATTCTACTGATAAAAGTTAAATTTCTTAACGTTAATTTTTCAGAGGTACTAAGATAAAGAAGTGTTTGGTCAGTTTACTAACTTCTTCTGCATAAAAACTTAAGGAGGTCATAAAAACTTCTGGGTAAATGTAAAGTTTTCCCAACCAGCCATTAACTGATACATCAAAACCACATTTTACATTCATATTAACATGTATGTATTGAACTAATACACATTTTCAATTTAATTTTGCTGTATTAAATTATATGCCTTCAAAATTAAAAAGTAGTTCTCTTTCAGTTCATTCTTTCAATTATTCATTATAGAGCACCTGTTTATCATCACAAATGGTATTCTTTTGCAAGGACAAGTAGAAAAGATTTTCTTGAATATCTTAAACTAACACTCAATTCAACTTTTGACATGGTTTTACTGGTTGAATCCAAATAATTACTGGGCATTCAAATATGTTTTTATCTCCTGCCCCCTTTACAAATGTAAAAATAGTGATAGTCTTGTTGCAATCCAACTGCTTTCCTTGTACCTTGAAAGCTTAAAAAACTTGACTTGTTCCTTTGAAATATACACCTGGGAATAGTAATAATTTCTAACAGCTTTCAAACTCAGTGGTGCCTACGGGTTCAGACTTAGCATTTCATTTCCATGAAAACATGCCATTCTCAATAAATAGCATCTTATGTTCCTGTATAAATGAGACCCAGACATAGGACTATACTGAGACGTTAATCAAAAGTTAATATACTATGGAAAAGAATTATTCAACCTGAACCCAAAGATGTCCCAAAGAATCAATCTTTTGACACACCACTTAGAGCACATCCCTTCATCTTGAAATCAACCAAAGAGATTAGTTTACGAAGTTCTTAATCAATGGTCTTAGGATTGCATGCTTCATGTGGCAATGAACACTTTCAAACCCTCATTCTCTCTTCATTTTCTTTCTTTTTCTTTTTTTCCCTCTTCATTTTCATACTGTAATATACTTTTGCCTTTCTCAATCTACCTTTTCTGAGAACAATAAAGAATTCATTTAACTTTATGTCAGTGGGAAATCAGACTCCAAGCAAAGGTCATTATTTACAGATCACTAAACAAAAGAATCATTACATACAGCAGGGGATCCAAATGTAAGTAATATTCCAGTCATTTTGTTGAGATATCTACTTCCCTTGTCTAGGTCATGTAGATCGTGGGTAATAGAATGCTTAGTTATGTTGGCAATTATTAATATAAATATATTAATAATTAAATACAAGTTTCTTGGAAAACAAAAAAGAAAATGTAAGATATAAAGAAGACAACCTAGAGCAATGAATATAAAATTTCCCAGCAAGTGACAAGACTCATTCACCAAACCTTGTGTTAGCCTCTGGGTTATCAAAGACAAATAAGAGTTTTTGTTCTTGAAGAGGCTCACTCTAACTGGCTATTTGTGTAACCATAATTGTCACTTTTCTACATGTTTTTAGTTGAGATTTCATGCCTTGCTCTTGCATGTCTCATCAAAAAGTCAATGTCCTAATGCAAGTGTGATTATTATTATTTTTTTTTTGGACTATCAAGATGGCAAGAATTAGATTTAATTGTTGCAAAAATTCCTTGGTAATAGCTGATGAATATTCTGTCATTTCTTGTAATGGTAACCCCTTCCAATTTTTATAACCATCATTTAGTATCATTTCTTTGGAAATTACTAGGTGTATCATTTATGGATAAGAAAAAGAAGCAATAATGCCACAAAGTAAATAAGCTTATGGGGTATTTTTTCCTCCCTCTACAATTTCAGAGTCAAAAAGGTAAACCATAATTTTATTGGTTATTTAACCAATATAATTATACTAAAATGGCAACTAAAGCTCAAGTTATTAAATTTATCATTTGCAACAAATTGGTATGGTAAGGAAGCTGGATAGATGTGTACTGAATGAATTAAATGAGCATCAGAAGAGAAATCATCTCAAATCTTGCCTTTCTTTTTTGGAATGACATAAAGGGGAACCGTTTCTAAACTATATTGTTACATGTGATAAAAATGGATTCTTTTTGATAATTTTTAAGTGTTCAGCACAATGATTGGATAAAGATGAAGTGCAGAAGCAAAGTCCAAAACTAAATATTAATCAAAAAAAGCTAATGATGTCTGTCTGGTGCTCCAGCATTGGTATTATCCTCTATAGATACATGAAACCTGGTCAGTGGATTATAACACATGTCTACTGCAATCAGCCAAGGATCTACAAACTTTTTAAACAGGGGGCCAGTTCACTGTCCCTCAGACCGCTGGAGGGCCGGACTGCAGGCTCTGGGACAAGTCAGCTGTTAAGCAGGACAGGCAGTGGCGGCAAAAACACCCGGCGGGCCAGATAAATGTCCTTAGTGGGCCATAGTTTGAGAACACCTGATTGGATGTGTGCAGTTGAGCAGCTGAGATTGGTCAATAGAGACAGGCCAATTTTCTTACAGCACAATGTTTGACCAAATGTCACATTTACCAAAATATGACAACAAAGGTCAAAAATTCTTACTTTTACACAGTATGAAGGTTATTAAATATGAAATGTCCTATTTCCAATCAAAAGTTTATTATATCTCAAACAAGAAGCAGAACAATTAATCAAAGTATGTGCCTAAACTGTCAACACAGTTTAAGTTCTTAATAGTAGCTTGGCAGTATATCAGCAACAAAAAAGCCTTTCCACAGCTTGCTGAGAATTGAATATTTTTTCTTGCAAGAAGCAGCGCAAGTTCTGGTGAATACAGTGGATAACAGAGTTTCCAAATCCAGCCTCTGTAGTTTGAGTAGCATTGTTAGTGCTACATTTGGTCATTAGCTGCCTTCTTTATAGGGCTACATATTCTGTCTGAATATATATTTTGGTTCCAATTCAAGAAAAATACAAAACAATTTCTTTAATTAAATTAATGCAGAACCAGATTAGCTGCCATCATAGGGAGACTAAACTGATAGCATGGTGGGGATTGCCAGGGCACTAACAAATGATGTTTAGAAACAAGTCATAAATTATTCTCTGTTTTCTTTATACAATTTAAAGAAAGATGCATTTGCATGTTTAACAAATAAGAAAATGCATAGAGATATAAAATAAAATTCTGCTTACCATGACTCCATATACCCAGTTTCTCTTTATACAGAACAATTTTTATACTTTATTTTGTATTCTTGCAGAGATACATGATGTTGAATAATATCAACTTAACTATATTATTATATTCCATTTTAAATACTATTACTTTCAAATTTCTTTTCTTTTAAAAATATCCTTGAGTGTCATTCAACATCAGTATGTTCTGAACTTACCCATTTCTTCATAAAAACCGTAATATTCCTTTGTAGGGATGGATACATTTTAAATAGCCAGAATAGTTTTTCCTAGAAACCTAACAAGCTTTTATTTCTTTCTGATTTGGGGATGAAACCAAAGAAGGATTTGAAAATCCATCCTAGTGGGGGAGGAGCAAGATGGTGACCAAGTAACAGCTTCCTTGCAACTGGGCATGGTGAGACTGGGGAGAGAAGACTCCAGGCATCTCTGGCGGTGAGATCTGCCCAGAAATATCCCTGTGGGGACACAGGGAGTTAGTGAGAGACTTCTGGATCCCATGAGGAGGACAAAAGCAGTGGAGATCTGGCAAGTGGTTGCATGTGTTCTGTCTAACCCTGCTGGCTGCTGTAAGATTGCAAACTGAAAAGGCCTTACCTGTGAGCTGTTTTCAGTTTTTTTGGACTTGGCACTTAGTTGAACTACATTGGGAGAACTTGGGCAAGAGTGCAGAGGACTTTAAGTGTTGTCTAGGGCCCCGGACTGAGCCACTGAGCCCCTGAGCCACTGAGCCAGACAGAGCTAATAGTGTTTGGCAGTGGACCACATGGAGCCATTGTGGGAGAACTGCCTGGGCAATGTTCATCCTCAGGGTTGTAGAGCAAGGATTGGGCGAGAAATCTTGGGTGAATAATCTAGTGACTAAGCAGCCTAAAGGCAAGGACTGAGATGCCTTACAGCCTTGGCCCTCAGGGACATAGAGTGAGACAGATTTTGGCACATGGGGTAAGTGGACAGCCATTTCAGGAGTGATCCCAGAGACAAGTGCTTTCCTGGGAAAGCTTCTGCTTAGCCAAGGTTAGCAGTTTAAAGTGGATTTAGGCTCTCCACCCTGTGGGGTTTGAGAAATCAGCAAAGGCCTCCAGTCTCCATCTCATATAGCTGTATCAGTATTGTGATTAACATCTCATACCCCAGAAGATCACCTGTAGCTCAGATAGTATTCAACAAGATATATATACTGCTTTGTTTTTGTTTTTGTTTTTAATTTCAACATTTTTCCTCTAGATTTTTCTTTTTTTTCCTTTTCTTTCTTCATTTTTCTAGTTTAAATGTAATTTTCCATTGTTACCTTCTTTAACTTCATTTTTGCTGGTGTTTCTGCCCCTATTATTTGGTTTTTCCCCCAATTTTTCCTGTAAAGTTTTCTGTTTACTTCCTTTGGTTTGATTTATAGCATTTTTTTCTTTCCTCTCTAATTGGTGGAGGTGGGGTACTGTGTCCAAACAGGCTGGCAAAGAACTGCTGACCTCAAGGGAACCACTCAACATGGCACCCCCAGAGTTTGGGGTTTTTAAGGTTGGGTCAAAGTACCCTACTGTACACCTATATTGCTCCTGTCTCCTTCTTTCTGTGCTTTTTTTCTTTTTGTCAATATTCCCTTTTACTCATCCCCTCTCCTTCTCTTTTTTCTTTTCTTCTTTTTTTTTTTTCCTTTTTCCCTTCTTGCTCTTCAATCTTCTCATCCTTCTGGTCCTGTATCAAAAGGACTCATTGGAACCCTAGTCCAGAGGCATGGTAACTTAAAGAGCAAGGGGAAGCAAAAGGAAAATTAGGGCAAGGAAACAGATAAAGGAAAACACTCATGAGGAAGAATCAGCAGAAAAATCCTGGCAACATGAAAAACCAGTGCAGAAGAACCCCTCCAAGGAACTGTGAGGTAGCTACTGCAGAGGATCCCACCTATAAAGAAATGTTAGAAATAACAGAAACGGAATTTAGAATACAGACAATGAACACAATGAAGGAAATGATGGAAACAATGAAGAAAACTACTGATAAGGTGGAAAATAATCAAAAAGAAATCCAAAAACAGAATCAAATAATAGATAAATGTTATGAAGAATATAGAAAAGATATAGCAGAGTTGGAGGAACTGAAGCAATCAATTAGGGAACTTAAAGATGCAATAGAAAGTATCAACAACAGATTAGACCATGCAGAAGAAAGAATCTCAGAGGTAGAGGACAAAGCTCTTGAGATAACTCAGATAGTTAAAGAGGCAGAAAAGAGAGAGAAAGCAGAATGTTCACTGACAGAATTATGGGACTTCATGAAGCATTCAAACATATGAGTTATAGGTATCCTGGTTGGGGATGAAGAATGCCCTAGAGGAATGGAAGACATACTAGAGAATATTATAAATGAACATTTCCAAAATATCACCAAAGATTATGACACACTACTTTCAGAGGGATATTGGACCCCGGTTGCCTCAACTCTCACCAAGCTTCTCCAAGACACATTGTGATGAACCTGTCCAAAGTCAAGACAAAAGAAAAGCTTCTGCAAGCTGCCAGGAATAAGTGTCAGTTGACCTACAGGGGCAAATCCATCAGGGTGACTGCAGACTTCTCTAATGAAACTTTTCAAGCCAGAAGACAATGGTCATCTACCTTTAATCTACTTAAACAGAACAATTTCCAGCCCAGAATTCTATATCCTACTAAGCTAAGCTTTAAAATTGACAGAGAAATCATTTACTGGTATACAAACATTGAGGAAACTCACCACAACAAGACCAGCTCTACAGGAAATACTTCAACCTGTTCTATACACTGACAATCACAATGGATCAACAGCAAAGTAAGAACTCAGAAATTAAAGGACAGAATCTACCTTCCACAATGATGCAAAAGGTAAAACTAAGCGATGGACTCTTACAAAATAAGATGAATAGAACACTGCCACACTTATCAATTATCTCAATAAATGTTAGGGGCTTGAATTCCCCACTGAAGAGGCATAGATCAGCTGACTGGATTAAAAAACACAAACCATCCATTTGTTGTCTGCAGGAAACACACCTAGCTTCAAAAGACAAATTAAAACTCCAAGTTAAGGGTTGGAAGACAATTTTTCAGGCAAATGAAATTCAGAAGAATTTAATACTTAATGTGGTAGTAATGAGAAGTGGAGCCTTTTAAGGAGCAGTTAGATCATGAGGGCTCTTTTATTGTGGATGGATCAATTCACTCAGAGATTAATGAATTATTGGGTGAATGAGTGAATAGGTAATCATGGAAGTAGGACCACTGACTTCATAAAAAGAGGAAGAGAAAGAAACCTGGGCTAGCATGCTTATCCTCTTTCCATGTAATGCCTTTCACTACCTCAGGACCCTATGAAGAGTTGTCCCCAGCAGGAAGGCCCTCATCTGATGAGTTCCCTCAACCTTGAACTTCTCAGCCTCCTTAACAGTAAACAATAAATTTATTTTCCCTATGAACAACCCATTTATAGTTATTTTGTTTTAAACAGTGATATTCATAGAATCAAGTGAATAGTGCATAATGCAGGAGAGTGGGTTGTTACAAAGCCAGGAAACCTCTTGGTGATTTTACCTTTAGCCTTCTCT
The DNA here is from genome assembly GCF_000181295.1 of Otolemur garnettii. NCBI lineage: Eukaryota > Metazoa > Chordata > Mammalia > Primates > Galagidae > Otolemur > Otolemur garnettii. The sequence continues at coordinate 2,122,189 of NW_003852618.1, forward strand.
AACATGTGACGACACAACATGAAAGTCCTTGCCAGAAGCCAGGATCATGTCCTTGAGCTTTCCTAAGTGCAAAAGCACCTGTTTTCTTTTTTTTTTTTTTTTATAGTTCCTAAAATTTTTCTTTCTTTTTTTTTTTTTATTAAATCACATTTCTGCACATTAATACTATCATGGGATACAGTGTGTTGTTTCCACATACAATCTGAAATACTTTCATCCAATTGGCCAACATAGCCATCATGTCATTCTCATAACTGTTGTGTTAAGACATTTATATTTGACATTTAGAAAGATTCACATGTACCCTTATAGGATAAATCATAGGCGTGATCCCCAGCAATCACCCTCCCTTCACCCATCCTCCCCCCTCCCCTCCCCTCCCTCTCCCCTTT
>NW_003852618.1:2122900-2148979 GCF_000181295.1 Otolemur garnettii
GTCTTCTGGATATATACCTAATAAAGGAATTGCAGGATCAAATGGCAGGTCTATTTTTAGTTCTCTAAGTGTTCTCCAGACGTCTTTCCAAAAGGAATGCATTAGTTTGCATTCCTACCAGCAGTGAAAAAGTGTTCCCTTTTCTCCACAACCCCACCAGCATCTGTGATTTTGGGATTTTGAAGCACCTATTTTCTTTATAAATGACCCAGTCTTAGATATTCTGTTATAGTAACACAAAATGGACCAAAATACATGTCCTTCTTACTTATTTGTTTTTCTTAAAAGGTTTTTCTTTGTTTGGTCCATGAAGTCAGAGGATGCTTTGGATTAACTTCATCAGAGGAATAATTTTCCTTTCTCTTACTGGACTTGTCATTGGAGGGAATTTCCTTTTGTTTCTGAAGCATGTGCACCTATTTGTCATGGGTCCTATGAAAAAAAAAACCATAGCGCTTATTCTTATCCACCTGGCTTTTACTTGCCTCACTTTTTCTATATTTAGTAGAGATGGGGTCTTGCTGTTGCTCAGGCTGGACTTGATCTCCTATGCTCAAGCAATCTACCCACCTTTGCCTCCCAGAGTGCTAGGATAGTAGGCATGTTCAAGTGAATCTTATTTTACTTAATAATGTCCAAAGCACAAAAGTTGTGGTGCTAGCAATTCAGATATGCCAAAAAGACGCTGCAAAATACTTCTGTAAGTGAAAAGGTAAAAGTTTTCAGTTTAAGAAGTGAAAAAAATTTCATGCTGATGTTGCTAAGACCTATAGTAAGAATGAATCTTTCATTAGTGAAATCATGAAGAACAGAAAGAAATACATTGTATTTTTGCTTTGCGCCTCAAACTATAAAGGTTACCTATCACTGCATGATAAGTGTTTAGTTAAGATAGAAAGCCACTAAATATGTAGGTGGATGACATGAGCAGAAACATGGCTTAATTGATGGTAATTGGGTTCCATACTATCCAGTTTCAGGAATCTACCAAGGTTCTTAGGACATATCCCCCACGGATAAGGGGAGTTCACTTGTGTGGTATTTTTGGTTGGAAATTTTAGCACTTAAAATATATCATCCAACTCACTTTAGACCTGTAAGATGTCTGCTGAGAAATCTGATGACATTAGAATTCTCTTCTATGCGATTTGATTCTTTTTTCTTTCTGCTTCTAGAATCCTCCCTTTGTTTTCAGTTTTTGACAGTTTGATTATAACATATCTTCATGTAGACTTAGATTGACTCTGATTGGAAACCTTCCCCTTTTCTGTATCTTAATACTTCATCTTTTTCCAGATTTGAACATTTTTGTTTATCACTACTATCGTTACTTGAAATTGGCTTTTTTCCCTTTTCCCCCTCTGTTCTCATTTTTGAACTATTACAACTCAGATAATTACTAGTTTGATTTTGTCCCATTAATTTTATAAGGTTTCCTTATTCTTTTTCATTATTTTTTTTATATTCTGAATGTACATTATCAAATAATCTATCTTTGAGTTCATCTACTTAATTAATTCTGTTCTTGATGCTCTTTATTGCATATTTCACCTCACTCATTGTATTTTTCAGCTTCAGAATGTCTGTGGTTCTCTTTCTTTTATAAATTTCATTTCTTTGCTAAATTTCTTGTCATGATCACTTACTACATTTCAGATGTCAGTGAGTTGTTTCTTGTACTTTCTTGAAGATTGCTTCAGATAATTGTTTTAAATTCTTTGTCAGGCAGTTCCAGTCTCTCCATTTCCTTGGGGTGAACTACTGGGAGAATATTGTGTTCTTTGGTGGTGTTATGTCTCCTTATTTTTCATGTTTTTGTTGCCAAATATCTGGCATACATTTTAGAGCAAGATAGTGTTTAGAGTAAAATCATGTACACTGCAGAAAATAATTCAGAGACAGTTCACATTGTTGGCAATTCCAGCTAGAGATGTACTATGTGTGGGAATGAATTTAAAAGAAGATCAAGCAAAAGGAATATAAAGTTGAATCAAGAAGAAACTTTAAGCAAAGATTATTAGTTCATAATTTTAGCTTGAGGAACAATGAATGGCTCCAAATTTCGCTAGGTTATTTGACTGAAAAATGAACCCAAATGGCCTGCACTACATGAAATTGAAATGTTAGACCCTTCTTAGTATATTGTGGAGGAACTTATCCAAAGCATTAGGAAGTCTGAAATGTTAGAGATTTATTATGCAAAATCTTCTCATCCAAATCCAGAGGACAGGCCTATCACCATTGTGATGACAAATATTCATGAAGCATTCTGGAAGAGGTCTGTGGTTAATTTTCTCTATTGAAATAGAATCCCTAAACAGAATGGGATAATTTGATCTCAAGGTGACAGGTGCCAAGTGGTAGACTTAATCATCAAAGAAAGGCTAACCATTGTCATAAAAATGATTAGTAATCAAAATAGTCAGACTCACAGACATCTTTGGCACTCTTTGTAGAACTAAAGATTATGAGAGTTCTACCAAAGTTTCACTGGATCACATGAGAAGAAAATCCCCAACCTAGTCAACAGCAACCTGACTGAAATCACTAAGGCAAATAATCAACCAATTCCCAGACTTAAGTCCATTCACAGACTTACATTCCCTTGAATGAAGGAGAATTCAGGTCCCCATCTCAGGTATACTGCCCAAAACATATACTTGTTAATCTACCTTTCAGTTTTCCACAAAGGGACTCATAGTCATTCACTAGGATATTGTGTAGTCTTAAAGGAAACATAATTGAACTTTGCAGAAATTTATGGATACTGGATTCAAATGGGCACCTACTGCTGGAGGCCTGAAATATCACTGTGAACCAGCAGAGTAGAGTTTTTGTAAGGTCAGGTGATCAATGAAGTTTTGTCACAAGTTTATATTTCTCATGAAAAATCTAGTGTCATTTGACAATCTTCTATAGGTGAAATGCCTATATGCCTCTGGCCAAAAACAGCTGTTTGAGAGAGAGCAGTGAAAAGTCTTTGTGCAGGCATACTTGTGAGAAACTGAAGCAGAATCCCATATGGCTGGGTTGGTTGTGGGAGTAAAAACCCCCTGACCTAAGGTCAGCCTGGTCAGTTACAGCATAAAAACCCCCTTTGCTTAAAATTGAAGTAACTGCCTCCAAACAGTAAGGCCAGCAGGGTGAGTATTCAATCCACCTTCTTCCTCCTAGCCTCAGGCTTCATCAGATAACAACAAAAGAAGTAATGGCTAACAACATGTTCTCCATTAAGTTATGTTAAAGGGTTATGTTCAAAAGGACTATGTTAGATAAAGTGATATGAGTTAAACTGTGGATCACTAGGGAGGAATTGCTCAGGAGATACTCATGAGATGTTTATTCATGAGATGGATTATGGTTGTAATGAATATTAATGAGGTACAGTGCACATGTATACAATGGACTATACAAACCAGGTGAGAAAGAAATAAACTTGTCACATGCCTGAGAGAGCTGAGAACTCCTTTATTTAAATATACAATTTCAATTGTATATTTATTCTCTGCAACATCACTTCTCCATGAGATCCTAACAGCAACAATCTTCATTTTCTAAAATAATCTCTTGTTTCTCTTAAGCCACTTCCAAAATTATTCCTGGTTTTAATTTTGTAATTTGCTTATGATGTGTCTGGATATGCATATTTGGATTTATCTTGCTTAAGTCTCCCTTACCTTCTTGAATCTAGAGGTTTATGCTACCAAATCTGAAAAATTTTCAATCATTTTTTCTCCAAATCTCATGTAAGATTTCATAAGTACAATATGTCAGAGTTCTATTTTTATTATATTGGTAACAAAACAATAATTGCCTAAGAAGAGAAAAGTAGTTGGTCTAAAATTCAGTATTTTCAGTTTTGGTTCCCTACTTTCTGCTCCTTTAGAGGTGTAACAATTTTAATCATGTGATTCTTTACTTTTAATTATTTTTGTCTTAAGATTATAGGTTCAATTTAAAGTTTCTCAACTAAAGTCTAACTTTCCAGAGAGAAGTACAGAACTGCACTCATCTGGACAACTCAAATTTATGCTATTCTTTGTCATTTTCTGCCAGCAGTCATATACCTCCTGTCCATTATTAATGCTCGGTTCTCTTTCCTTCATGATAGAATTTTAAGATGCCATTTTAAATTTCATTTCCAGATTCTTACATCCCTTCCTTTTGAGTCAAATATAATAACCAATTCAGGCAGTTTTTACTTTGTCGTGTTCTGTATGCTAGCTAGTAGGAAAATGTCAGGGAAAGCTGTGAAACGATGATAATTAGAATAACACATCTTCAAGCAAGTCATAGTTATATCAGGAAGAGAAACTATTAAGCAAATTACACTGTAACATCATAACATAAATAAGTTATTGAAAAGCTGTGTGGACATGGTACAAACCCAAAAGAAGTAGGCGTTCACCATTGTCAAGCTAAGGAGTTCAAAACCCAAATGTTTACACATGCAATAACACAGATATAGTAGAGACTTTTTTTTTTTTTTTTTTTTTAGTTTTGTGCTGGAGCCAAGTTTGAACCCATCACTTCCAGTATATGGAGCCAATGCCCTACTCCTTGAGCCACAGGCACTGCCCAAAAGACATTCTTAAAAATGGGGTGGAAGCTTGTCTATATCAATTCTAATATTTTCTTCATAAGCATGTGTAGTAGGTAGAAGAGCATCAAGTATTTTTCACAATTCTAGATATCTAGTTGTTAGAACTATCTATTCTACCAAAATACCTGTATGGAGTGATTCCAATTTAAGATATTAAGTGTTGGTGCCATCACCAAGGAAGCAGGCTGGACAATGGATTATAAGCTTGAAGCTTGCAGGAGGTGGGCCTCCCCATGCATGTGTGTGGGCGGGGGTGGGGGGGGGGAGAAGGCCCTATGCAACCTCCGTAGCTGCTATTTATTGAGAACAAGCTCCCCTCCCCGTAGCCTGACCCTCCCAACACTGGAATTCCACAGCTGATCAATTTCCAACTGCTACCGTCTGTTCCTTAATGTCTAGGGATTGCTTGTACTGTTTCAAAAACAGCCACTTTGTGAAAGCTTGCTGTCCCAGTCAATAGCCACTTGGTTTCTGCAAGCCTGCTGTCCCAGTTCCTACACATCTTGCTGCATAGGTTGCTACATAGGTTGTTACATAGATCACTACATATGTTGTTACTTAGGTTGCTACATATCTTTTACGCAGGTTGCTACATATCCTTTTATATAAGCTGCTACATATTTTGTTACATAGGTTGCTATAATTAAGAACTTAATTCTTCATTTAAATTAATGTAGAATCCCATTAGTATATAGTTCTTTGACGATAATGAGACTGATAGCATTTTGGGGAGTGTCAGTGCCCTAATAAATGACGTCTAGTAATGAGCCACAATTATTTCAAAGTTAATTCATTTTCTTAAATTAATTAATTTTTTTTTTTTGCAGTTTTTGGCCAGGGCTGGGTTGGAACCCACCACCTCCAGCATATGGGGCCGGTGCCCTACTCCTTTGAGCCGCAGACCCCGCCCTGATTTTTTAAAAGTTAATTTAGGAAAAAAATACACTTACCTATTTAACAAATCAAAAAAATGTAGAAAGATATGAAATGAAATTCTGTGTTCTATGGCTTCATTTACTTAATTTCTCACCAAAATTATAAATTCTCTTGGCTTCCTGTAGAGATTCTTCATGTACATAATACTGAATTAAATATATTTCAATTTATTTTGAGTATCATTACTCTTGCATTGGTTTTCTCTCATTATTTAAAATTACGTATCATTCCATATCAACACATTTTGTACTTGCTCTTTCATAAATTTCATAAAATCCCTTTGAATGAATGGATACTTATTTTGAAATAGCAAGAAAAAATCCTTTTGCTAGAAATTTGATTTGTGTTTATCAAATAACAAATGCTGCAATGTATCATATTTTTTAAATGTCTATGTTGGTAGAATTAGGTCCTAGAGAAGAAATTATGGGTCAAAAGATAAATGCACTAGCAATTTTAATAAAAATTACCAATTGTTCTCTTGCTCCCTACTACTGAAAGAATGGTAGTAAATAAACCATATTAGTGACATTAGAATTAAAGCCATTTACTCAGGGTGGCAGAGTGGAGAAGGAGAAATTGTCTGGGTTCTTCTAACTTTCTATCATTTCTATGTCAGCTCAGGACTACAGGTCACCATGTCTGTTGTATGCAAATATACTCTTATATGTTTAAGCTATATTACTTGATTTTGTATTACATACAGCATAATAGAACTAAAAGTTATTTCAAGCTTGTTTATTAAAAGGATCAATGAAACACACATTTTCTTCAGTTTCACTGAGTGTGCCTGCATTTAGCCCTGTGTCCATCCCTGTGAATCAGCACAAATGGACTGAAAATTGCATACCCAAGGGTCAGACATTCTCGAATATTTAATATTATGAAATTACTCTCTACAAAGAGATTTAAACATAAAGAAATAATACAATCTGCCCAATAAAAGAAAGAAAAACAAAGCATCAGAAGAAGAACACTTTGAGCAGCTCTGATCTCAAGGGGAGTTTTACACAGAAATTTGGAGTTCTGAATGTAGAGAACGCGCTTGTGATGTTTGCGGAGAAAAAATACAATATAGGCACTGGCCCAGCCCATGAGTCCCTGAAACAGGGCATCACGCAGGGCCATGAGCATAAGGAAAATCCATCTTATTTCTTGTGTCCATGGTAGCAAATAACAATAGCTATAAATTTCATTAATTTGTGATCTGTTCATGCTGCTATTTGTGATGGAATAGAGTAAATTCATACTTATCAAGGAATTAAGGGTCCAAAAGAAGAGAAAGAAAGGCAGGATATGCAACAGGGACCTTGGCTTGAGCTTGCTCCACATGGATGTTCTGGGACTGATGGTGATGGCCTGGACCACTGTGAGGAGACTGCTGGTGCATATTGAAAGGCCTCAAGCCAGTCTCTCCAGATAAACAACAATTTTACAGCCTAGATCATCTAGGAAGTTTGTCAAACCCATAGCTGCTATTGTCCTTGGAATTCCTTTGGAAAAAAGAATTAAGATATTTGTAAAAGTCAAATGGATGAGAATAAAGTGTAAAGATTTCTTTTCAGTGCCACTAAAGAAAAAGCACATATAATTCGTAAAAACAGAAATGTTCCCCACAGTGCCAAGTCCAGTTAGAAAAAGGAATGTTGCTCCCATCATAATATACAAAATCATTTCTTACCTCATTGGCAGAAAAGCTTTATATCCAACGAACATTGTTTGAAGAAAGCACTAATAATAATGATGTGTATCTGCAAAAAAGAATTTATATCACAGACTTTGGTGTTATATACGGCATAGCAACCTAGGGGTCGTAATATATGTGATGAAGCAGAGTTTCGTCCAAAGAACTTCCTTCCTTTACATGTGGAACTTTTTGTGTGTTATTTTTCGTGGACTCAAATTTCATACAAAGAATGAGGATACAACAATATAAATTTGCAACATAAATTATTTTTTCTGTGGTCTATATAAGCAAAATAGACCTGCTTTTGTTAATTTAGTATTTTATTAATTTCATATCAAACAAGCCAAACTTCACATACTTCGTGTTTCCTAAGTCTTTCAAGACAAAGATAAATCTAAGATATTTTTTTAGTTATTGGTAGAAAGTGGAGGGGGATAAGGCTTGTAGAAAAGCATTCCAAATATCAATTTTATTTACATATATCACAGATATTTTACAACTCCACATATTCTGAATTGAAATATAACTTTCCCCAACTAGAATTTCTTCCTGTGTTTTCTATTTTATCAATAATGTTCCTATCAACTAATTACAAAAATGTGGAATTTACACTTAATGCATCTACCTCCAAAATAGCTCATGTAGAGACACTTAGAAAATCCTGGTGTTTTAATTCTTTAACAACTTTCCAGTCTATCCACAGTGATATCTTTGGTGGAGCCACTTCTACTAAATATATTATTTTTTCTCTCATTTTGGTGCACATAATATTTCCTGGTATGTTCTTGCTTCCAATTTTACTGTCTCTAAACATACACCCTAATATTTCCAGAGTCGTCTTTGATACCCCAAACTGATCCTGTACATTCTCTGTTTACAAATTTTCAGTATGTTTTCCTCATCCTCAGCATCAAGTCAAATAGCGTGCATTTCACTGTAAGAGTTCAACATTTAAAATTCTATCAGCCAAAGACCATTGGAAAAAGACTGTGTTATGAACAAAATCACATCTATCACTTGGAGGCTGTCAGGTCTTACTGAAAGCCTGCTCCAGAAGAACCACTGAACAAGCAGCATTGTCTTGAGAGGTTTGAGTTCCCTCTGAGGAACATGGAGGGGCTCTATGGGAAATTGTGATCTGCTCAGGATGTGTTGATTTTTCTCAAGGGGGATTAAGAGAAGGGGACTAAAATGAGGACAGGAACAGTCATGAGATAAAGGCAGTCTATGAATTAGGTATTCCCAATAATGGCTGCATTTCCGAACCAGGTTAAGGCTTCCCTGCTCAGAAAAGACTAATCCTTCAAATGCGAGGTCATTATTGCATTTTACAGCTGCTGCTTAACTTTGGGAGAAAGGATGTGTCTGTTGAATTTTGTGGCCAGTTTTACCTTTATTTGCTCTCCAACTTGGTTAATACCAGGGCAGCTATGATCTTTATCAATCCAAGCTGATTTTCTTCCTTTCATGGCCAGACAGAATTTTACTCCTTTATCACTAACCTCTTTAATCTCATTTATAACCTAGCAATTTGCATCAAATTACAAATAATTTTCCGAAACAAAAGAAATCAGGATTTTAATCTAATCTCTATAATTTATATACATTCTATGTATTTGGAATGTCTTTCTACAAGCCTTATCCCCCTCTGTCTTCCACCAATGATTAAAGGATGCCTTAGATTTATCTTTGTCTTGAAGGATTCAGGAAGCATGAACTATGTGAATTTTGGCTTGTTTGATATGAGTAGCCTCAAAACTTTGGGAAAATTGGTTATTGCCTATTAGGCTTCATTTCTTTCCTTGACAAATTAGGAGATGAGACCTGCAGGAAGGGGTTAAAGAATGCATTACATGATCTGAAATGCCCATAGTGAAATATACTATAGACCTTAGTAGCAAAAACAACATAACTGACTAATAGATCTGGAATAAGAATTAATTTAATATTTAGTCTGGAAATTTAGAATATTTAAAAATTACTTCCCTGAATACATCTAAGTACACTAATATCCTTAGAAAATACTTTCATGGTTGTTTCTTCTTATTTCAACCTTGAATTTTCAATTTTTCTGGCCCTCTCTTCACTTTCACTGAATTCCAAAGCTCAGGATTAGATTCGTGATTAGCTTCTGAGATACCTAATAAATCACTTTCTTTTGTTTTTTCACTAAATGAGATGAAGAATGTCAGAGGAGGATGGGGTGACTTTTCTCCCAGATTGTCTTTGAAAAATGTTATAGGAAACTATTTAAAAAGACACACTTTGCTTTTAGATAAATGTGGAATGCCTCATGTGGATCTAACATCCAACAAGGTAGGAAGTGTATCCATCTCTGCCTCCATTTTCTCAACTAAAAAGTGAGAGTTTGGTAAAATGAATATGGGCAATTTAGATTATACTGACTCACAGACCATCAAATACCTAGCAGGAATTTTCAGAGGAGTATCTTTAATTTCTAATCATAATTTCTAGTAAAAAATACCCCCTTCAAACTGGCATGTAATGGATGAAGTTACCTTACACAAATGGCATATAATTATGTCAGGATGGGTTGACTTGAAGAATGAATTAAAAAAGAACTCTTCAAGTTAAAGAAAAATGCAATTAGGGAATAAGCAACACAATGGAAAAAAAAAATGTGGCCGATATTGGAAACATAAAAATGCACCAAAAATTAGGTGAAGAAATTTTATGCAATTTAATAATGCTAAACACAAAAATGCACCAAAAATTTGGTAAAGAAATTTTATGAAATTTAATAATGTTAACAAAGTCATAACTCAGGTAAAAAAGGGTAATGAAGAAAACAATTTTTCTACAACCTGAAAGGTTTCTATATCTTATTAATTCTGGATAAATTAAAGAGAAGACTTTGTGTAAGTACCCACCCAAAAGTCTCTTATGATATCAGATCTTGAACACAAGGACAAAGATGCTGAGTCACTGCTGGATTCATAGCTAGTAGACCTGGTCCCCTTCATCTTTCTGACCCTAGGTACATACTTTTTAAAGATCAGAAGCAAAGTCAAGATCTTTAGGCTTACAGACTCTGTCATAAACACCACTGTTTGGTCAACGAGAGTAATCAGTTCTGTGCTTCTTAAGGAAATGTTATACAGCCTGTGGGAGTAAATAAAAAATGTGGCAAGGCTACGCACCTTGGTAGCTGTAGTGCAGTCAAGCTCTGAGTTAGTCTTTTTGGTAAGGTTAGGCCCCTCAAGCAATATTTGTACCTTCTGTGTTTGGCTACTATAAATTGTCACTAAGACTTAAATTTTCAATGTTGTTGCTCTGTCAGGGAGGAGGAAACCCTCTGCAGAATCTCAGTCCCTAAAGTACACCTTTTCCTTTCCCTCCACAATTACATTTGTTTGGTGCAGAAGTTACCTCTGCCTTAATTATGTTAATGGAAAGATGTGCAGTGAGAAAGTAAAAACTATCAAGCTTCTGTATCTAGAGATTTTCATTTTTCAGTCCTCTCTTCACCTTCCCAAGACTCTAGATGTCTGAATCAGAGTGGGGAGCAGCTTCTGAAACACATATGTTACTTTCCTTTCTTTCTCAAGACCCTCTTCATGCACAGGGCTAATGTAGGAGACTCTGCTTTCTGAGAACATCCCAACCCTGGATCACCTTGTTTTATTTATGTACATGGGTGGTTAGAAGTCTGCCATAAGTGATTGTTTTATTTCTTGTCTATTAAACTATAAATGGAACTCAAAAGCAAAAGAACCCTTCTCCCTTTGTGATAGGCCAATCCTGCCTCATAAAGCTTTAGTGACATTTGTATGACTATCTTCATCCAAAAATCATCCATCTATTATTCATTTTGCCACAAGGAAGGGTCTGTTCCTTCCCCTAAAGCAAAGGGAAATGAGAATAAAAGAGAGAATAGAATCATTTTTCAAGAAGTGAGAACTGCATTGAACTGGGTTGAGAGGCAGGATTTTGATTACTGGTCTTCCCTTCATTTTCTGGGATGAAAATGATTTGATTTGATTATATCTTTATTACCTAGAGGTCCACATGGTACATCATAGATGCGAAACAATGCTTGTGCAATGAAGAAGCAAATGCCTTTTTTCCTCCTCAATTTTGAATGGGGAAATCTAGCCATAGATAGGTTGAGTAAGTTGCCCAATGACACCTGCAAGGGTAAATACAAATGGAAAAATTGAGAAAACTCATTTTCCCTGGCGCTAAGGTGGGATTTCCCTTTCTTTTTCAAGCATTTTCCTAAAAGAAAACTTATGCCTTTTAATGTTTTTCTCTCTGCCTTTTTGAGATGTTTGTAAATCTTTACAAAAGCTAAATAATGTTTTCATCAGTTTTACAACCCAGAATTTTTTTCCCAAAGGTGGGATTTCCCTTTCTTTTTCAAGCATTTTCCTAAAAGAAAACTTATGCCTTTTAATGTTTTTCTCTCTGCCTTTTTGAGATGTTTGTAAATCTTTACAAAAGCTAAATAATGTTTTCATCAGTTTTACAACCCAGAATTTTTTTCCCAAAAGTCATCATTTGAAATATTATCATCAAGGAAGTTAGTGCTACTATGTCCCAGTTTATTTGGGAAAGGAGGTATCTAACATATCTGGGCATGTTGTTCCTAGTTGTACAACCATCCTCTTTCATTAAGATATGAAAAGTTTTTTGACTAAAGTGCACTGCTTAAACATTAATTCTTAATTCAACTTCTTAATATGTTGTTTAGGATATTGCATCCTCATTTATAAGTGAAATATGTTTGTAATTTCCCCTTTATGATAATATATTTTCTCTGATTTTAATATCAGGTGTATCCAAATCAAGTAGGATGATTTTAAAGTATTTTTTCTTTTTCTATTGTCTATAAGATTTGGCATGATCTGTTTTTTGAGATTATCTTTTACTTTTATTTATAAATATTAGTTGTCTATTTTTTGAGTCTTAAAAAAATAATAAGAAGAATTTAACTGATGACTTCATACTGAATCTCAGAGTCAAAGCATTCTATAATAGACATACTCTTATTTGACAACGTGAATGTTAACTTTCTTTGCAATATTATTATTATTGCTTAATATTTTGATGCAGCAATTGTCTGATTTCTTTTCTGAATGTATTTATGTTCATTCATTCTTTATGAGGTTTTTATTCCTAGTCCTTATCTTAAACATTGTTATTGTTATTAAATTTTAATCCCTTTTAATCTTGTGAAGGCAAAAAATGGAAACCTAACAAACACATGTACATGTAAAAATAAATACATGAAAAGATATGAGAAGTTAATTTTTTCTTTAAGTAAATGCAATTAATTTACACATTTAGTCACCCAAGTCATCAGGTGAATTTGGGATGAACTATGTCTAACAAATGGTATAGTCCAATCCTCTCAATTGGAAGTGAATTATAGTATACACATAAAGTAATTATAGATAGTTGATAAAGATACAGATAGATATAATTTGGGAAAGTGTATATAAGGGGTTATATCTGATTAATTATAAAGGGTAAGATTTTGTTCTCTTCTTGGAGTTTCTTTAAAGGATTGTCTACACTGTGCATCATATTTCAGTTTAATGTTTTTCAATAAGAAAATTATTATTTCTCCTTTGATTGCATAGAGATGTTTTGTGGTCTGGTGGTGGATTTTGTCTTTAATTATTGTTCTCTAAAACACAGAAATAATGACCAAACCAAGAATTGAACCCCGAGAACTTACACAAGGAGATAAGCTCTTAACAACCAACCATAGCTCCTTTTGCCAATTGTTTCATATATATCCTTCTGGGTCAGTTTTGCCTTCAATTTGTTTCCCTGTCTTGGAAACATGAGTTTCTAAGTCACAGTGTGACTCACATCTCTCATGTCCTTTTCTGCCAAGAACCAGCCTAGCAAAGTTATCAGGAAAACCCAGGAGTAGACTGGCACGGGGTGGAAAAGAGAGACAGAAAATAGTGGGATCAGGAGGACCTTTCCTCAATAGGAAAAGGCAACCTCAGCTTTATTGCACAGCTTTTATATACAGTAGCTTGAAGGCATGATTTTGTCATAATTGCATAACTTGATTAAAGACAGCCTAAGAGCAGAATAGCATTCTCAGCAGTCTGTGCTGACCAAAAGGGCAAGTCTCCATTCTAATCCTATCCTGGTTCAGGAACCAGCCATAACAGGAAACAGCTGGGGCTAGGTTGTATTCAGTCCTTGACTCAAATGGGGTTCCTCAAAACTGGGGGTCCGTGCCTCCCAGGAGGTCGGCTCCCAACACTTTTCCTCTGTTTCTCTCTTTTTGCATCTCAGCATGTGTGTTGATAAGCATGTCCTAGATTCTCACTGGCATAAAAACACCCTCATCAGCAACAAACAAAACACAGAGACACATTCACACATTGTTTGTCTTAATCCCCACCATGGGTACCATTCCGTTTTCTGATCACCTTTACAACAAAACTTGCAACATACAAAACACAGAGACACATTCACACATTGTTTGTCTTAATCCCCACTATGGGTACCATTCCATTTTCTGATCACCTTTACAACAAAACTTTTTCACCATCATCAAAACTCACCATCTCTAACTGGCGTCTTCCCGTGCCCCCTCAACACACCCCAGTTGGAATTCCATCCCATTGTCTGACTGAAGCCTTTTCTGTTGGGTGACCCATGACTTCCACATTGGAAAACATACTCCTTCTTGCTAATCATTAAAGGTTCTATTCACTGATACATCCAGACTCAGATTGGAGCCCAATTTGACCTCAAGAATTCCCTTCTATGTAGCTATATGTCTTCTGGAAAGTGCAATGACGTTATATGAATTGCTATGTTATCTTGGATCTCTCTTGGATCAAGTGCAAAGAACACTGCCAAGGACATGGGTGGAGAATAAAAACATGTTTTACCTAATTCTCTGCATTTAATTCAAGCCCTTTCATCTTCTCTATAAACAACAGGAAAGAAGTTAAAAGGAGCAAACTTTGTAATGTTACATGCAGATAAAGCCTTCTAAAATATGCCATGTTTGCCATGGCACCATAGCTCTGTGGTTAGGGAGCTGGCTACATACACCAAGGCATGCGGGTTTGAACCCAACCCAGGCCTGCGAAACAACAATGACACCTGCAACAACAACAAAAAATAGCTGGGTATTGTGGCAGGCGCCTGTAGTCCCAGCTACTTGGGAGGCTGAGGCAAGAAGATCACTTAAGCCCAAGAGTTTGAGGTTGCTGTGAGCTATGATACCATAGCATTCTACTGGGGGCTACATAGTGACACTGTCTAAAATAAAATAAAGTAAATTATGATGTGTTTGGTACAGGGACCATATCCCTAGCAACAGAAATTATTATAAATGGAAACTAGGATTGTTTTGTGGCTTGGTTATGTAGGAGGCATTTGTAAAGTTAAAAGAATCCCACTCGTCATTCCACATTCAACACGCAAAAGCCTCAGAAAAGGTCACTATCTAATTACCATTAAGTATGGCAAGTCTGTATAGGGAAATGAGAAAAAAACACACAAAAAAAACACATCCTATTGGATGTCAATGCCACAGGTGGCAGCTCTGAGATTTGTATTTGGATACCAATGATTCTCAGCTGAATCATAATAATGGGGGACATTATTGATAAGTCATTCAGCCTCTTTATTACTCAATTTTCTCCTGTATAAAATAGCAATGAAAACAACCTAACTCTATGAGTGTCTTTGAATATCCAGGAAAAGTTTATAGGGTGGCGCCTGTGACTCAGAGGAGTAGGGTGCTGGCCCCATATGCTGGAGTTGGCGGGTTCAAACCCAGTCCTGGCCAAAAACTGCAAAAAAAAAAAAAAAAAAAAAAAAAGACAGGAAAAGTTTATAGGTTGGTAGTCAGGAAATGTTTTCTATGTATGGTAAGGATGAGGAAAATATTTTTTGTTATCTCAAGAAAAAATAAGACATAGTGGCTTATGCAGGTGCTTAAACATGCATTTTTTAAGGATGCAATTATATGATTCACAATTTCTAGCTGACATCTAAAGCAGGACTTAGTTGTCATAATTTATGTGGGCTTTATTGCATAACTGATAGATCTATAAAAGAACTTTGGAAGCTCAGTTAAAAAAACAAGTCCTGCAATTAGTTAACTAGTCTCAATCTGAATCTTCTTTTATATTTGTGTAAAGTATGGTCCAAAAACTCTGTTATATGAACCACTTTTTTTTTAGTTATTTCTTTCAAGTAAGGTTGAAACAAACAAAAATCACTATTAAAGAAACTTACACATGTCATCAAAATTTATTTGTTAAGTTTTAAGAATTATGATGAAATTTGTGTGAAAATTCTTCCTCTTTCTATTCTACCTTCCATTTTGTAGGAAGCTTGGGGCAAGGATAGCATGCTGTGTCCTTGTATATTCTCTGCAGTGAAGGAGAGTTACTAGTCAGAACAGAATTCAGAATTGCATCTCTCAGTATTCTATGTCTTAACTTTGCTTTATCCTGATTGAGCATCATTTGTTGGTGATTCTCTCCATAAACCTTCCCTTTATTCTTCTTTTCAACTTTATTCTTTAGTGGAACAACAGTTTCTTAATTTCTACTCAATCTAGTGACATTTCCCAAATTCCACATGTTAATGGAAGGAACTAGTATTTCCCACATTGGAAACATGATGTTCTTTTATCAATATGGGTATCTGAGAGGTTGGGAAGCTAGTAGTGATTTCCTAATATTACACTGCTTAAGTAGTTTTGGGTTCTGCTAGTTAGGGAAGTTGTCTGTGATGTTAAATCAGGGGAAGAATATTGTTTGTTCAAAATTCACCAGCTGCCCAGATCTTAGTTCCAAATACCATTATTTGCTATATAGAAACAAGAGTCTCTAGAGAATAGGTTTGTTTCAGGGCTAGTTCAGAGAAAGGACAGGGTAAGCCCACAGTATCTTTTGGTATCAAAAAGTAAGCAAAAGCTCAAAGAATCATAAGGATTTTTTGAATATAAAGCCAATTTGGATGATATTCTGTCATAATTAGTATCACTGGGACAATTGTTGACATTGAAATATGTCCAATTGAATGAGTAATAGTTTTGTATTATTATTAATTTTCTGATGTTAATAGCTGCATTGTGCTAAATAAAAGAATAATTTTTCAGATATAAACATTGATGAGTTTTGAATTAAAAAAACATTAAGCAACTCTGGAAAGTGACACCAAGATGGTGATGTAAAAAATATGAACTGTCATTCTCCCCATAAAAAAACAAATATAAAAAGCTATTCATAAAATTAGCCTAGAGAGAGCTCAAGGGTATATAAAAGCATCTGTAGCCACACAACAGAGCCAAAAATGAAATCTATCCTTGTCGAAAAGAGTGCTGGTGAAATCAACATGCCTGAGACACCAGGAGACAGCTAGGAACAAAAAGTAAAGCAGAGTATATTGATATGAGCAATGTGGTGGGGACTACTGTGCTCTCCAGTAGCCTGCTTCCCAAAGGATACTGACATCTCTTGCCATTGAGGTAACTTAATGGCCATACCGACTGGGGAAGCCCAGAAAAGGAGACATGGCTGCAGAAACTCTTCTCACCCAAGAAGTCCTCACCATTGAGCTACTTCAGGAAAGGAGTCACTATGTTTTCAAACCTCACCATGTTCCAACCATGGAATCACAGTTACCCAATGAATATGCACACTTTGGATCCAGGCGCTGTGTGTGCCCTGGGCTCACCTATGTCTCAGACAGGGGAGCCATACCATAGTGAACTACTTTTCCCAGCAGCCCTAAAGCTAAACTATTTTTGCACATGCCCATAGTGTGAACATCCATTGACTCAGCCATTGGAAAGATCGAGGCTCTACCCTAACCCCATAGCCACTCTAATTTTAATACACTTGTGTTCCCATTCTTGACTCTCTGGATTCTTCCCTAAAGCCCTAACCTCTCCACACGTGCCTGTGCTTCAGACTTCAGCTGTGTGACCACTCCATAGGTGCTACTCATCACACACCAGTGTCATCACAACTGCAAGCGAGCCCTTGAGCCAGAAACAGTGCCAAAGTCATGGCCTCAGTCACAACTTCCTTCCTGGGAGAACTAGATATCATGGAACTTTAGTAGCCACCTTCATTATAAACCTCAGGAACCCTCACTGCCACTGTGAACATCCACAGAATTTGCTACTGAGGATCTCTGTAATAATTATCAGTATGGCCTCAGTTGACAGAGCTGCACAGAGCCTACACAGCTGTGCCTTCATTGGTGCCAGAGCTGCTATGCTGTAATCAGCAAACACTCTCTCACAGATGTACCATAAGGGAAGTTCTTTCCATTGTAAAAGTAGCCTATAAAGTCTGCAGGGGAAGACTATTATACCAAATATGCAAATTTTTGGCAACAACAAAAAAGAAAACCAAGGAGGCACAACACAATCAAAGTACACTCAAACTATACAACGTTCTCTCAGTTGTTCATTCATGGAGAGATAAGAACTGCCTAATAAACCATTCAATATAATTGTTTTAAGAAGTCAAAGCCAGCTTCAAGAAAATACAGAGAAACAACTCAATGAAATCCAAAAAATAGTAAATGACCGAGACAAGAAATGTAACAGAGAAATTGAAATCATCAGCAAAGAACTCAACAGAAATTCTAAAGCTGAAAATTACATTGAGTGAGAAGCAAAATGCAATAGAGTTTTGACAAAAGAATTGATTAATCAGAAGAAAGAATCCGTGTATTCAAAGGCAGGTTATTTGTTAATATGGGGTCCAAAAATAAATACGATGAAAAAGAATGAAGAAAACATAAAATTTGGGGGATGGCATCAAACAAGTAATTACTTGAGTTGTAAGAGTTCAAAAAGGAGAACAGAGAGAGAAAGGGGGTTAAAAGCTTATTTAAAAAATGACGATTGAACATGTAGCCATTTGGAATTCTTCTATGCCATAAGCTCCTGGCTGGTGAATAAAGCCCTTCCTCTTATAAATGTAGTGTTTATGTGCTCTTTCTGACTGAGAAGTGAAATCACTCTTGGAGAGAACATGCACTTGGTAGTTGCCTCCAGTCCTTTGGACATCCACGTGAGGGCCAATGATCAGCCTGGGTGGTGTGAACCACTGAGCACGCCAGGGAGGCAGTTTGGCCTCCCCGTGTGGATGTCTCAACTGGGCAGAGAAAGGACCCCCATGGCGGGTCTTCAAGGAGTCAAGCACCGGGAGGAACTGGCATGCAGGAACAGGTATCTATACAGGGAGACATCTAAGGCAAGGTATGATCGATCTGGGGATCCTACTACAGTTTTAGTGGAAGAAGAAGCCTGATAAACTTTTTGGGCATTAGATCACTGGCAGGTCTGTTGAGAGGTGTGACTGAGAGAACTCTGAGGGTGGAGTTGGACCTCCCTTCACAGGGCCTAGGATTGGTTTGCCTCCTATGGCTAAGTGGCAGCTTGAGGGGGAAATCGAGGCTGCCCAGGTTAAGAAATGGGTTGGGATTGTGTGCATGTGAGTGCTTGGAGAATGACTGAGATGGATAACAATAGGTGGCGGTTCACCACCCCCATTCATGGGGTGAAACAAATGTGTCAGTGTACCCTTCCTCCCTGCTCCAACTTTGCCCCCTGACTATCCTGAGAGAAACTGGACGTTCCAGGTTTTCTGCTTTCTGTCTATGGCAGCAGCCACATGGCCCTGTGTATCTTGGGGGAAAATGAAAAAAACATTAGAAAGGATGTTGTTGATGTTTTGTTACTGGAATTTCTTTTCTTTTTTTTTTTTGCATTTTTTGGCCAGGGCTCGGTTTGAACCCACTAACTCCAGCATATGGGGCCAGCACCTTACTCCTTTGAGCTACAAGCACCATCCTTGTCACTGGAATTTCTTCAGTGAGTCTTTGGTCTCAGGAATTTGAGAATTGAGCCAATGGGCCACAGATCAGTGATAAAATGGGATTTTCTTGGACTGAGGGGCATGCAGAGGGAGTAGAGAGTGCCAGAGCTATTGGCAGAGGGGCTGTGCCTTAGAAAGTGTTGTGGTTCGGGCAGTCTGGTGCGCTCTGGATGGCCCTTGAAAATCTGGGGAAGAGAGTGTAAATCTCATGCTGGAAGAGGCTGTATCCATATAAGCAACAGGTCTCCAAGGTGAACAGCCTCTGGCAGGGGGGTAGGAGGCCCAGGTTGGAGGTTTCGTGCATGAGTCCTTTGTCTAAGGGTAAATAATTGGCCCTGAGAGAAATTTTGGCCAGGACTTGGCAGATGGAAAAATACCTTTACAGACTGAATGGGTGTCTTAGCAAATTAATGAATGCAGCCCTAAAGACAAAGTTATTAGGTCTTTGCTGAGGTTTTTGTCTGTGAAGAGGATTAGGGTGTGTGCTCCTTAGTCAGGGTGGAACCATCCAAAAGGTTTTGAGCTGCTTTATTCATGACCTTGCTAGGGCTCAGAGGGCATGGCCTGCAACATGTTTGTGCCTGGAGATGAGAGTCTGATGTCTGAGCTCACCTGAGCCTGAAAAATGGGGGTTCCCTGTCCAGCCCTGAGTGGGAAAATCCTGTATCAATGTTATATCTCATAAACTGTCTCTGATTTGTAAAATGTAATAATTTGGTTGTTTGAATTGTTGGGGAAACCGAGTCTTTGTCAAAGGATAAGATTTTTGCCTTTTAAACCTTCTAATTATCAGTTTTGCCATGTGAATGAGTGACATCATAGTAAACTGAGATCCTATTTTGTGGGAAGTGAGTTTTTGAGAGTAAGAGAAATTGGACAGAAAGGAGAACGGCATGGTGTAAAGAAGTGTTGCAGGAAGACGAGGCCCAATGGAGAGAAAGAGCACCCAAACACCATAGTTAAAAGAGGAAGGGCTTTATTCATCGGCCAGGAGCTTACGGCATAGAAGAGTTCCAAATGGCCGAGCTCCTCGACTGGCTTGGTCTTTCCCTTTTTATTGACAGTCAAAAAGTTCCACCCCACAGGTACCCTTCCCATTGGCCAGTTTGAATCAAGCAGGAGATGCTACTCCAGCCCGTACAGAACTACAGGATTTCACAGAACTTGGAAATTTCCAAGTTCCAGGGAGTTAAGCCTATAAATTCCCAAGAGCTGAGTCACCATGGAGAGGGCCCTGCAGGTGCATTCTCATGGTCTCCCTGAGAAGACCTGTTCTCCTGGACCTCACCCTTCTCCAGTATCCTCTCTCAAAAAAATCTTGTGTGATAAATTTTGTACTGAAACAGAATGGTTGTGTAAGAAAGTGAAAGGCAGGGCAAAAGTTAAAGAAAGTTTAGAATGTTTGTAGATTTCCTGTGCAGGTTAAATGAAGCTCATAAAACAGAATTTGTGAAAGAATTTACATGTGATCCAGTTGATTATGTATTTCCTTTAAAATCTTTAGGCTTGTGATCTTATTTGAACCAATGTTTTAGGCCTTTGATATTTGACAAACCTTCCAAAATCAAAATTCTGAATTTGGAGTTTGGTGCCTGTAGTGCAGTGGTCGCAGCGCTGGCCACATGCATCGAGACTGGCAGGTTCGAACTTGGCCTGGGCCAACAAAAACAACAACAAAAAACACCAAAAAAGCACAACTCTAAATTTGGTCTTCTTGAAATATTAAGACCACTGAAAGTCATAGGAAAACAAATTAAACTTGTTTGATTTATTAAAAATGTATAGGAAACATTGTCAAATATGAAATGGTGATAATTTTGTATGGGTTATGGATATGTATCTGTTCCAATATTATAAAGCATCAGTCTGTCCTCACCTCTAAATCATTGGTCTGTCCTAATGTATAAGACATGGGTCTGTCCTAACATAAATTTTTGGTAATAATTTTAATTTATCTTTAAAAAAATGTTTTTTATGTAACTGGCTGAGTCCAAAGTTTATCCTAAAAAGAAAAAGAAATATTAAGAGAGACTGATGAATTCTCTTGAATTCAAATTCCTGATGTTTTTGGAAATTGAATACCTTTGGATTAAAAGCAGATTTTTAGAACTTTCATTGAAAAGTTAACATGTCTATGATTATTGCTAACCTAACTTCAAATAGAACAGAAATCAGTTATGTGGAACTGGGCTGGTTTGTTATGGCTTTTTGTTTGAAATATTGTTGATTCTATCTATGTTCTGTTTTCCAGAAGTCAAGAAGACCATTTTCTGTCTTTTGAGCTATTTGTAGCTTTTCAAGCAATGTATGCACTCATGAGCAGAGTTTGAGCCATGTATTTTTTTCTCTCTCCTTGATTTCTCTGGAATTTGAAAGCCATTTGTAAGTATTCTTAATTTCTGACAATACAGTTATTTGCATAAGTCCAATATATTTTAATTTGGGGTCTGTATATCAGCTTGTTTCTGCAGGTGCCAATATTAATTACTTTTTAGCACTGAGGTTTTAGGGACTGTGACTCTTCTTGGGTTCTCTAGTCAGGCCTTAATAGTGCCATGGTGGTAGGCTCATATACATATGAGTTTTTACTTTTTCCTATGACATTTTCCCTCCTTTTCCCAAAGTCCAAAGTCCATTTAAGACAAGCCCCTCAAGGAGTTTCCTCAGGCTTCAGCTGTGCGTTGACCAGCCAGCTCCCAGTATGTGGCTGGAGCAGGGCATGTTGACTGTCTTAAAAGTTACCTTTACTTTCCAAGGGGCAGTGAAGCCCTATTCAGTCAGCTGTGATGACTCCAGGTGAGTATTCCTTTTACCTTCACTGCTGTGCATGTGGTCAGGATGATGGTGTAAAGTCCTTTCTACCTTGGTTTCAGGGGGATCAGGTTCTGATTCTGGACCTAGACTTGGTTCCCTTGATCCTCCAGAAAGAAAGGATATACAGACACAAAAGACTAAACAGAACACAGTTAATTACCCCAGTGGAGATTTTCCTTGCTACTTTTTCTAAGGTTTTTGTCTATTCAGTTCAGTCTTTCCCAGTTCTTTTAGGAGTTCCTGCTAAATTGCAGAGGATTGACAGAGGCCTCTTTGAACACCAGTGGCAAGGCCTGTCTCCAATTAGGCTTTGCTTCCTGGCAGAGTTTACCAATGGTCCTGTTCTTATGGTCCTGTTCATGCACTTTACCCTGTCTAAGCTTTGAGGCCTATAAGTTATTCAAAGCTTTAGTTTATTATTTGCACTAGTTCTGTTATGAAGGCTAGCCCATTGTCAAATTTAAACCAGAGTGGCAACCTAAACCATGGGATGATTTCTGTGGGCAATACTTTACTACTTTAGGAGTCTTCTTTTCCTGGTGGGGAAGACTTTTACCTATTCCAAGTCTGATAGACCATCACCAGCAAGTACTTGTTCCTTTTAAACCTGGGTATTTCAGTAAAGTCTACTGGAAGTTCTTAAAGGGCATTGTTCCATATGACTGGCTTGCTGGGTATACTGTCAGTCCTTGGCGTGTGTTGAACTGGTTGCAGGTAACACACTGTAGACTTACAGTTTTGGCCAGGGCTGCCAGGTGGGAAATGTAGAGGTATTGGCCCAGCAACTTTATCAAATACTCTTGTCACCATGGTGGCTCCTAGAAGCTGGGAGACTGTTACTCATCTATCTGGCATCTTTATCCATTCTCCCTCCATTTCCTGGCTCCTCTCCCCTGCCAGATGTTCCTTCTCTTTCTGGGAAGTAGATAGGTGAGAGGTCCAGAATCCACAGGATGAGAGAGCCACTCGCGACACCTGGTATGGTTTGGATGCAGCCCTTTATGCACCACTATTTTTGTGGCCATTATTAAGTAAAATAAAATTTACTTGAACAAAAGAATTGGGATCCTGGAACACCCAATCCGATAACCGAGACTGCTACTAAGAGACAAATAAGCAGGTAGTGAATACAGCATTAATACACTGGACGAAGGGATGATTCATGTTCCCAGCAATGTGGAGCAAACTGGTATAAAATTTCATTGCACTACTCTAAATGGTGCACAATTTGAAATTTATGAACTGTTTACTTCTGAAAATTTTTACTTAATATTTTTGGAACATAATTGACTGTGGGTAAACGAAACTGCAGGAAGTAAAACTGTAGATAAGGAGAACCACTGGACCCACAAAGCTGTCTTTTGGAAATTAAAAAGAGATAAACAATTTCCCAAACAAAGGCTGAGGTAGTTTATCACCCTCACTCCTCTTTTACAAAAAGTGATAGATGAAATTCTTCAAGTTGAAAGAAAAGAACACTAATTAGTAATAAGAAAACATAAGAAAATATAAAACTTACT
Source organism: Otolemur garnettii (assembly GCF_000181295.1). Taxonomy (NCBI): domain Eukaryota; kingdom Metazoa; phylum Chordata; class Mammalia; order Primates; family Galagidae; genus Otolemur; species Otolemur garnettii. The sequence goes on from NW_003852618.1 coordinate 2,146,316, forward strand.
GGTAAAAGTAAGTACACAGGCCAATTCAGGATATTCTAATGTTTTATGGTGGTAGATAAATCACTGATATCTTTATTATGAAGTTTATAAAACAAAACTATTAAAAATAATAGTAGCCATAATAATAATATGTTAAGAAACATACAGTATGAAAGGATGTAAATTGTGTCACCCTTCCAAAATACACACACATACATATATATATGGAGCAGGGTAGAGTAAAAGTATGGGGTTTATGTGATAAAAGTTAAATTGTTATCAGTTTAAAGTACATTTTATAAGTACAAGATATTTTAGGCAAACCTCATGGTAGCCACAAAGCAAAAACCTATAGTAGATACAGAAAAGATAAAAAAAGAATAAGGAATCAAACAATACCACTAGTGAAAATCATCTAATCAAAAAGAAGGTAAGGAAGAAAGAAACAAAAGATCTACAAAACAACCAGAAAACAATTAACTAAATGTCAGTAGTAAGCCCTTATGTATCAAAAATTATTTTGGTTGTAAGTAGATTCAATTCTCAAATCAAATCAAGACGTTAGAAATATATGCCCATTAACAAAGGAAAGAGTGATCCCAAATGAAGAAGCTAATGTCATACCTCCAGATTAGGAGAAAAACAATAAGCCAAGCCCAAATTTAGTAGAAGGAAGGAAATAATAAAGACCAGAGCATATATATATGAAACAATAGTGAATAATAACAAAACTAAGTTGATGTTTTTGAAAAGATAAATAAAAGTGTCAAACCTTTAGCTAGACAGACTAAAATAAGATAGAATATTCAAATAAATAAAATCAGAAATGAAAGAAGAAACATTATAATAGATATCACATAAATATAAGGGATCTTATGATGCTATGATGAATAATTATATGTCATCAAATTTGATAATCTAGAAAAAAATGGATAAATTCCTAGACACATACAACCTATGAACACTGAATCATGGAGAAATAGAAAATATAAACAGACCAATAATGAGCAAGAAAATTGAATCAATAGTAAAAAATATTTCCTCAAAGAAAAGCTCAGGTGTTTTCAATGTTGAATTCTTCCAAACATTTAACAAAAGAACTAATTTCAAGGGTACATGAAAATTTATTAAGAGTAGAGTACAAATCTCTTAACACAATAATTAAGTGAGGTAAAGGCTATGTTAATCAGTTTTATGTATGCATTCCAAATTGTATATAAAATCATCACATTGTACCCCATAAATGCAGTAATGTACACAGGATTTAATTAAAAAAAAAGAAAAAGAGCAATGATCTGCAGAAAAAGTGAACAAACAAACCGAAAATAACCAAAAGGACTAATAATAATCCTTCTCAAACTATCCCCCCAAAATTGAAGAGAGAACATTTCCAAATTCATTTTCCTAGGAGCATTACCATGATATCAAAGCCAGACAAAAATAGTATGAGGAATGAAAATTACAAGCCAATATCCCTGGTAATGTAGATCAAAAAATGCCCAGCAAAGTAGTAGTGAACAGAATTTAATAGTACATTAAAAGAATCCTTCGCCCTGATCATGTAGGATTTAACCCTGGGTGCAAGGAATGGACAAATTAATATATGTGATACACCACATTGACAGTATGAAAGACAAAATCCATGTGATCATCTCAATAAATGAAGAAAAAGCATTTGATACAATTCAATATCCTTTCATGCTAAAAACTTTCAGCAAATTAGGTATAGAAAGAACATACATACAGAAAGATTGTATATGCCAACTTCATAGCTAACATCATTCTCAATGGGGAAAAGCTGAAAGATTTTCCTTTAAGATCAGAAACAAGACAAGGATACCCACTCTTGCCACTACTATTAACGTACTACTGGAAGTCATACCCCATTAAGCAAGGAAAATAAATAAAAGGTGCTCAAATAGGAAAAGAACTTAAATTGTTTCTGTTTACAGAAGACATGATCTTCTATATAGAAAACCCTAAAGACTCCAACAAAAAGCTGTCAGAAGGGATAAATTCAGTAATGTGGTATGCAAAATCAATATATACAAATCAGTACTGTTGCAAGACACTATCTAAAAAGGAAATTTGGAAAACAATTCCGTTCATAATAGCTACAAAAATATTTAGATATAAGTTTAATCAAGGATGGAAACAATCCATACACTGAAAACTATTAGATATTGATGAAAGAAATTGAAGAAGGCAAATAAATGGAAAAATAACTCATGTTTATGGGTGGAAGAAGTAATATTTCTATGATGTCCGTACTATTCAAAGCAATCTACAGATTCAGTTTTCCAATCACATTTTTCACAGAAATGAAAAACCAAAATATTCATCTGATAAATGACTGGTGACAGAATCTAAAAAGAACTCAAGCAAATCAGCAAGAAACAACGAAACAACCTCATTAAAAAGTGGCAAAAGACATGCACAGAAACTTTTCAAATGAAGATATACTAATGGTCAACAAACTTAAGGAAAAATGCTTAACATCTCTATTAAGGAAATGCAAATCGAAATACAATGAGATACCATCTAACTTCAACAAGAATGGCTTTATTAAAAAGCCACTGGTGTTCCAAAATATAGAAAAAGAAGGAATACTACCCAACACATTCTATGAAGCAAACATCACCTTGATACCAAAACCAGGTAAAGACCCAACAAGAAAAGAAAATT
>NW_003852618.1:2151345-2204802 GCF_000181295.1 Otolemur garnettii
ATGAAGGCTGTGTTGACCAGTTGATGGAAGTATTTCAGATTGCATGTGAAAACCCCACACTGTACCCCAGAAGTGCATTAATGTACATAGTTACCGTTCAATAAAAAAAAGAAAAAAAAAAAGCCACTGGTGTTAATAATATTCCTTAGTTTTGTAAAATATGATCACAGGGGTAAATATAGCACCTCGGTACTAACTTGCAACTTCTTTAAGTCTATAATTACTTCAAAATAATAATAAAAGAAACTGTGGGTAATTGTTGCAGCACTGCATTGCTAAGGTATAATATTATAATTGTATATATAAAAACATACAATAAACAACTCTCCTTCCACCCCAGTCCTAAAGTGCCCAGTTCCAGTAGTTATATAAGCAACTACTGTGTTGTTTTTATGACTTTTCTGTTTACCCACATGAAATGTCTTTCTACAAACCCAAATATACAAGTGTGGATCCTTTTCACCTCCTTTCAACACAAGTGGCCAATGGTTGCAAGCTCTTCCCATGGTACTATCTGGTGCCCTGTCCTTTTGGTAACTACAGAGGTCAAAACTCCTCAGCAGGTGCATCTGCACGTTGTAGACATAAAAACCAGAGGCCAAACCTACTCCTCCTCTATAAAGTTCACTAGAATTGCACCTTCTTGAGGTGAGTCTGACTCCCATTTAAATGCTATGCCTGGGTCTCTTGGAGGAGTTGGCCATGGGCTGAGCTTGGATGGAGAAGCTGTGGATTAGCAGAATTCCTGTACCTTTCCCAAGTTGGGACTTCTACTACTTCTGATGAGAGCTGTAAGATCCTGAACTCTTCTCGTCAGTGAGGCCAACTTTAACTTGTCTTCTTGTAACTGAGATCCCGCCCATATTTTTTGTCTCTATTTACTGTATATATTTTGAACCTTTCTATCTTTTTGAAATAAAAACGTTTGAAGATCTCACATTGCATATTTTGGTTATCGGTTTTCCCCTCCCCACATGGAAATTCTTTGAGTTCAGGATTTGGGGAGGATGAGGAGCTGAGGGAGACCTGTTTCTATCTGATGACTGCTCTATTTCCCAGCTTCTAGAGCAGTGCCTGGGACAATTAGAAACTCATTACTTTCTTAGTTGAAAAAAATGAGTTAGCCTTCATCTGCCCTCAAACTGAGAGCTCATCAAAGAATGTTCTTTAATTTCTCCCATGGGTGATCCAGAAGATCAAAGATAAACTGTCATCCTTAAGGCTGAATTTTTAGTTCATTATTTACATTTACTCTCCTCCAAAATATCTTCAGCTTTATTAAAATCAGATAGACATTTAGACCTCTTTTTCTTTTTCCTAAATGTGTTTTGTTAGTAATTACTAATACAAAGAGTAGTTCACATTCTCTTTATGTAGCAAAGAAGGCAAGTGATTTGGGTTGCTACATGGAGACGGATTTGCTCTTTCTTTGACTGGAACATGAGCTTTAGGATCATGGAATGCACCAGCAGTTGACAGTGATAAAATACTCTTCCGGATTGTGAGTTACATGGAATGGTATCTGGTGCTTGCTTCTTCTCCCTTCAGTGCTACTTTCTGGAGTTCTGTTTCTCCTGGTACAGAGACAGTGGTCTTAACAGTCATGGCCAGGGTGGCCACCATAGCTCAGTGCGTAGGGCGCCGGCCACATATATCCAAGCTGGCAGGTTCGAACCGGCTGGGGCCAGCTAAACAACAATGACAACTGCAACAAAAAGATAGCCAGGCACTGTGGTGGGCACCTGTAATCCCAGGTACTTGGGAGGCTGAGGTAAGAGAATCACTTAAGCCTAAGAGTTGGAGGTTGCTGTGAACTGTGACGCCACATCGCTCTACCGAGAGCAACATAGGGAAACTCTGTCTCAAAAAAAAGTCATGTCCAGATGAGTCAACCCTGTGGGCATAGGGCCACATATGGCCTTCTGGATTCTTGACTGCAGCCTTTTGACTGAATCCAATGTTTTATTAAAAGGGGTCCAGCAGAGAAAGGTGAAGCTCTTCTTGCGTTCTGTGCTGCTGCTTATTTTGTAAAAATAGAACAATTTTGAAATCTGAAGGCTTCAGGTTCCCCACAGATAACCTAGGTAAATGACATAGTGTTCAAGGTCTGTGGTGTCCACACTATTTTGTTCTCACCCAAGATCTTGTTGATTTCCCAGTGGGGCCAGTTGTATCGTACCTTTCCCCTCCCCTCCACTCCCCTTCCCTCCCCTCCCCTTCCCTCTCTTCCCTTCTCTCCCCTCCCCATCCCTCCCTTCCCTTCCCTTCCCCTCCCTTCATTTACTTTCTTTTCTTTTCTTTCCCTTTTCTTTTGCACTGTACAGCCCTTCTTGATGCTGTTTCTTTCCAGAAAGGTTGAAGTCACCTACTCAAATCTTCACTGACTTCACCATGTAAGTTCCACGGTTGACCTATTAGCATTCATGTAATCAACAATGTCTATAGCGGTCTACCTTTTATAAGATGAAAAAGACTAGCGTTAGGTTGGGCAAATGGTTTGCAAATTGCATTTTAAGTTTCCATTCTATAATTCAACATTATTAAAATATTTAAAAATAAATCTTACAAGGAAATAACATATTTAATTTAAAAATTGAATATCTTAGAGACTAGTAAATATTATATCATTTGCATTTATTATAGCATAAGATCATGAAATTAAAAACAACTTATTTTTTAATTATAAAATTTGTTTATTGTTTTGAATTCTGAAACAACATATACATGATTTTAAAAATTTATTAAAGAATATCTGAACAATAAATTTCTATTATTTGAATTATGATGTACGGTCATGAGATTTAACATTTTGATTTTAATTATACAATTGTTTTGAATTCAAAAAGAAACAATCTGTACACAATTTTAAAAACTTAACGAATTAAAGACTGCCTGAACACTATATTTATATTAATTATAGCATAAAGTCATGAAGATAAAACAATTTGATTTTAGTTCTAAAATTTATTCATTGTTTTATTTGAAGTCTAACATTTCTTGAATTTGAATTCTAAAATTTTAAATTTAAAAATGGCTATTACTTTATTTGAATTCTAAAATATTCCTATTATTTTATTTTGATTAAAAATAATAAGCATGGGAAAATCTTTTTTTTTTTTTTTTTGCAGTTTTTGGCCACAGGCTGGGTTTGAACCCACCACCTCTGATGGGGCTGGTGCCCTACTCCTTTGAGCTACAGGTGCCTCGTTAGCATGGGAAAATCTTGAGAACTACATATGACATGTATATGTCATAAATAGAAAAAAATATATAACTTATAGATAGAAAAAAATCCCCAGATTCCTATTTCACAATTGACGAAATATATCTCCTATAAACAATTTGATGACTATAAATATCTTAATGTATCAATTTAATTTCTAATTAAAATTACTTTTATTCATTTTACATTTTGGGATACCCTATAGACATTCTTTTGAAATAGAATTTTATAATAGACAATCAAAATTTGATTATAAACAACTTGTTGGTTGAAGACTCAGGGTGTTAGAAGAGTTGAGGAGAAAGAAGGTTTCTGATTGGGTCTTGTACTATTCAATAGCAGAGGGAAAGGAGTGACTGAAGGAGAAAGTAAGTTAGAGTGGAGATATGGAACTCAGATTTAGTCCTTGAAAAAAGTGAAAATGTCTTTCAGTAGCCAATTGGAAGAGTAAATAGAAGAATTTTGGCCACAAATGGAAAGGAGAACATTTCTTCAACTCAAGGGAACAAGCTTTTGTTAGTTTTTGTAAAATTTACAATAGCGGGCCTGGAAACACATTTCTCAGGTGCCCTAACAAGTATGAGTGACCAATTAATAACTTTTGCCAAAAAATCCTGCACAAATGTTTGGTGGAAAGGTCTAACAGGTTTACTTTCCTGACACAAATGTTTCCTCTTCCTGCTTATTGCTGTCTTCTTTTCCTCCCTATTCAGAAGGAAGATGGATCAATAACTGTGCAATCATGAAGACAAATAACATATCAGAGCAATGGTGAAAAAAAGCCTGAAAGAAATGTTTTTCCAGCTTTCTGAGACCCCCTGAACCAGTTAGAATACCTAGTAATAAAGCTTCCTTTTACATTAAAAAAGTAATCTCATTTTGACAATCATGAGGATATGCCTTCTAGACCATGAATCTATAAAAGTTCTTGGCCAGAGCCCCTGGCTGTTGTATTTTAAAATGCTTTGCTGTGTTTGTGCTGAGGTCAAGCTTCCCATGAACTGCTTTTAGCTAATAACTGAGTGTATCAGTAACACTGATAGACAAATTCCTAGGACACCTAGGACACTTCTGATGGCTGAATTTAATTCCAGGACTTCCTTGCTCAATTCATCTTAGACTGCAAGGTGGCCTCGGATGCTTTCACCTGATCTTCTTCCCTGTATCTTTCACTCAGGATATCATAGTCTGATGTTTCTCTCAGCTTTCATTTTCTCTCACAGCCATTTTCCCTAATACTTAATTTTGTCTTGGTGTTTACTACTTAGAGGACTCAGACTAGCACATTTCTTATAACACACCACTGATTAATGCTGGACAAAATTTTGGCTGGCACCAAATATCATGAAATGATAGACCTTTAGTTATTGGAGGAATTAATGTAGAAAATAGTTTTTCTCAACTTCTCAGTGAGTGTGCCAGCAGTTAACCAAGTAGAATCCCTGCTAATCAGTATGAAGGGGCTAAGACTGGCATAACCATATTCTAGACATGTTCCCATATTTAAAATTGCAGAATTCCTTGTCAAGGTAAATCCTATGTAGAAGGAGAAAATAAAATCTGCCCAATAAAAGAAAAGGAAACAGGTCATGAGAATTAAAGTACGTTGAGTAGCTCTGATCTCTGGGTTGAAACTTCTTAGAGACCTGGAGCTCTGAAGGTAGAAGACCTGTTTGTGATGTTTATACAGATGGAGAGCCATGTGCCCACTGCTCCAGGCCATAACACTCTGAAAGATGACATCCCGAAGAGCCATGAGAGTGAGGAAAAGCCCCTTAACTATTTCCTTAGATGGTAACATATAACAATACCGAATATATGGACTAATTTCAGACTTGTTTATGTTGCTGACTGCTGTGGCAAAGTAGAGCAAGTTATAACTTATCCCAAAGTTAAGGATCCAAAAGAAGATGAGATAGGGAACAATACCCTGTGCAGTCTGTGGTTTCAGCTTTCTCCAGAAGGTGGTCCTGGGACTGATGGTGATGGCCTGGACCACGCTGAGGAGACAGGTGGTGCAGATGGAAAGGCCCCGAGCTACCCTCTCCACATAAATTGTACTTTTACAACCAAAATCACCTAGGAAGTTGCTGGGATGAAAAGTTAATATTATACCTGAGATTTCTCCAGCACAAAGTGTCATTGTGTTAGTAAAAGCCAGGTGGATGAGAATAAGGTCTATGGGTTTTTTCTTAGGACCCATGACAAATAGGTGCACATGCTTCACAAACAAAAAGAAATTCCCTCCAATTCCAGGTCCAATAAGAGAAAGGCAAATTATTCCCCTGATGAAATAAATCCAAATCATTCTTTGACTTCATGGACAGAACAAAGAAAAAGAAAAACCTTTTGAGGAAAACAAATAAGTAACTATGACATGTGCATTAGTCCATTTTATGTTGCTATAACAGAATGTCTGGGACTGGGTCATTTATAAAGAAAGAGGTTTTTCCTCAGGGTGGAAATCTCAGGGGCATGGCCTTGGCTTCAGGAAAGGGCTTTCACATTGTGTCAGAACCTAATCTAGAAGGTCGAAGGGAAAGCGGACATATGCAAGGATGTGAAATCTGAGATGTATTATAACAACCCACTCTTCTGCATTATACATTGTCTACTTGATCCTATGAATATCGCTGTTTATAATAGAATAACTTTAGCTGGGTAATTTATAAAGAAAAGAAATTTATTTCTTACAGTTTTGGAGGCTTAGAAGTTTGATGTCCAGGGGCCATAGCTGATGAGAACTTTCCTGCAAGTGGGAACTATATGGAGAGACCTAATATAGTGCAGAGCATTATATAGCAAGAGGGTAAACCTACTAGCTCAGGTTTCTCTCCTTATAGATTCACCACTCTAACTCCCATGATAATCCTTCATTTATTAATCCATTAGAGGATTAATCTATCTATGATGGCAGAGCTCTCATAGTCTAATTACCTCATAAAGGCCCCAACTCTCAATGCCACCACATTAAGAATTAAATTTAAACATGAATTTTGGAGGGGGAAAAATATTTGAACCATACCAATCACCTTTGGTATGTTCATATATCTATCTACACAGATATAATAGTATTTCCTCTGACAATCCTGTTCTGCTTCATTTATTTCCTAAAATACGGTCAATTCCACTCTGTAATCCTGAATATCATCTCTCCCCACTTCCAATATCCAATCAGTTCTATACTGTGCTGAACACTGCAGGTTTCCATTTAGATCCCCTTAGTAGCAGGTGCATCCATGCTCAAGCTGCTATGAGGGTTGACTGGAAATAGTTCTCAGCTGGCACCTTCTCTGGACAATTGCCCTCAGCCGAAAGGGAGCAACTTGTACCAGGAAGATGCACTCTCTCTGTCCTTACTCAGAAACCCTGCCTAGGCGAATTACTGACTTACATGGGCAACACGATGTACCATGGCTAACATGCTGTACCATGGCCTCAATTTGCAGATCTCTCTGTTATGCAATTTGTTCCATGGTCTCCTAGACTGCAGGCAGCTGAAACATTTTGTTGACTGAGACTACATTGTGAGCCAAATTGTTCATCTGCCTATTCCATCTCCTATTCCTCTCACTCCCCCACCATATGCTTTCATTTTCAGAATCTGCATGTAGGGAACCTAGCCAAGATCACTGTCCTATTGATTCTATGTTTTAACTTTTGTTTAATCTTACCATTCTCTCACTGAGAAATACTACCTGAATATCTTATATCATGAAGGGTCTAACATTTTCCTAGTGCATCACTCTTCTTCCATGTTTTTTTTGTCCATTTCCTGCCAGATTGAGATTTTAAATCAGAAACCTGTCTGTTTATGTCTATGTCTTATAACTTTTTCAAAGCTTTACATTAGTCCCAACACATTTGTCTTCTTTTGTGCAAACCTTACATTTTTGGCCTCCTTGCTTTTCTATCAAACATATAGCGAATTGCTAAGGTACATTAAACTCTGGCAAACAAATTAAATCTCAGCATTTATCTTACCCATGAAAATATGCACAAGCTCCCTATGCCAGTCTCTCTCACCTCTACCACCACTCATTACATAGGTCCCTCCCATCATCCCTCAAAAACCAGCTTAGACTTCTGTTCCCTGATAAACACTTTTGGAATTCATTCAACTGTGTTGTCATTGTTTCTCACTTTTCTTCTGCCAATTGATTGTGAAACACATGAAAGACTCTCACTTTCCATCTGAGCTATCTGACTCTATGGCTGTAAAATAATATTCAATCAACAGTATCTAAACAAAAAATCAAATGAGGCATGCAGTTAAGATGTGTGAAAGATGTTAGGAGCCAATTAGGAGTGGTGCTGTTTGAAGAGATTCTTTTCCATGAATCTAAAAACAAAGTGTCCTGGAAATTTTAAGTCAATCCATATTAGATGACATATTCATTAGGGACTTCATTGTCTCTTCAGATATGAAAGTGGCTTTGAATTTCAAGGCTGCCATTCATGTGACCAGCTCTAGTAAGTCACATACATATCTTTCAAGAGACACAGTAAACTATGACAAATTTACATTTACTCTCTCCCTGCAACCATCTGCTTCTGACTAATTAGTTGCTACTTTCCAGAAGTACTATTCTGATATATACACAGGGGTGTTGGAATGAGACTTTTGTCTTTGTTATCCAGAGTGAGATGAAAAATGGACTGGGCAGGTAATAATTATACCTCCTTTGGCAGTGGAGACAATGAGAGGTCACATACATTTCTAAGAAAACTTTTACAAGGCTTTCATAGCCAGCATTTAGAAGGATTGACTACAAGTAGCCTGGAGAACATGAGGTACATGTCTTGGAATTGTTTGACAGAGCCTGTCTATATAAGGGACAGTGTGACCCCAAGGTGCTGAGAGATAATTAGCCAGGAGGCTAGTGATGTTTAAATCTCTGGAAATAGGGGTGTCAGTAATGAGATTGTTTTTCAAGTCTTTAATTAAGGGTTTTGGGCTTAGAGTAGATATAAAAATTTAATCATGGTATGTGTTAAGCTCATCTTAACTTCCAATTCTGACCTATAACCTTTATTACCACCCAATAAAGTCCCTAGTAAAGCACTTTTCTAACTGAATCGACACCTTTCAAATGGGTCATACTTCAGAAACTATTCTGAAGGACCATATGGACCAAGCAAGGAATATGATAGAATTATACAAATTAATCTGTTCAGAAAATATTTATGAATATTCACCAAGTATTAGGTCCTGTATTCATCATTTAACAAAAAGCACCGGGTGGTTTTATAGCAAAGGGCTACTCACTATTAAGGAGAGATCATGGGTGGAGAAACTAAGCAGATATATGCAGTGAGTGCCATGAGAGCACCTGATGGATGGCAGAGTGTGGTCATTCAGAGGAGAAGCATGAAAAATGAATTCTTAGAGAATGTGGCATAATGGTGGACCCAAAGGAAAGGGTTTATGAATATTAAGAGTTATGAATGTGAAAAGTAGAAATGGAGGAGCAGGAGGAGCAAATGAAACTTCATAAGCAAAGGTATAGAGTTACAAAAGGGTGGTACAGGGAAGAAAATAGTAGGTTATTTGTCCCAAAGAATAGTACATGAATTGAGATGGCAGCCCCATAGCTTGACATTCCTTGAACAAATCTTTAATTTCTTTTTTTTTCAAATCTCTAATTTGTTTTCATATATTCTTCCCACTGCAGAACTAACACACACACTTTAAATTATTCTATTGGATGTATTAGCACTTTACGTTCCAGACATAATGAATTATTTATAGTTTTACAAAGCATAATTCTGGTTCATATTACATGTGCATGGACTGGACCTGTGCTTAGAATCCAGCTTTCTCATATGTATAGAGTTTTGAAAATCATAGTAACTTAAAAAAATTATAAAATATAACTCATGTCATTTTTCTTCTGATGCCCTCCCTACCATCAGCTTGATTTAGTTTTTTATCTTCTCTGTTCTCTGACAGGTTGGGTCAGTCTCCACTTAATGCTTAGCTAATCGTACCATATTTGTTGACTTACATATCTCACAGCCTTATGAAACTGCTTCATATAATAGAATCTCAAAATTGAAATGATAACTGTGTGAGGTAATACATATGTAGTTAGCTAGATTTATTCATCCCACAATGTATACATACTCCAAAACATCAGGTAGTACATTATAAATACATACAATTTTGTTTGTCAATTAAAACAAATACAATTTCTTAAAAAATGAGAATGTCAAAATTGAAGATTTGGCTTAGTCATCAGGTCCCACAGATGTTTGTTAAACATCTGTTGGACAGATCTGGTTTTACAGTTCTTGGCTCCGAGGAGCCTAGAACTTTGTTTAAGGTTTTTCAGTATTCAGGAAAGTGGCATTTAGAGAAGATTAAGAGGAGAAACTATTGGAAGAGAGCTATACTGTGAATATTGTCAAAGAAGAGGAGTAAAGGGTGATTCCAAACCTAGGAGAGGGCCTTTCATCAAACACTCAGGAATCATTATGTATCTGCCTTGTTGATGCATACTGGGGACTAATGTGTAACTCAGGCTCATGAAAATGACAAAAGTTCTTTATGTCAGGGAACATGGGTATAACTAAAAAAATAAACATGCTCTGGTTGATGGGTAATCAATACTGCACACCTTTCAAGGACTACATCCAGTGATGCAGTAGGAATATCAGCTATCGAGGTGCTCACATATGCTGGATGTACTTCCACATAAGAGTCTGTGGAGTGTATCATAAGCAGCAGAATCATGTGGATTGTCAGGAGCAGCCTTGAAGGAGAGGTAGTGCTTGCCAGGAGTACCTAATGTGAAAGTGTAAAGTGCCCAATAGGAATGTCTCTAAAGATTTTACAGAAGTGTCTAAGAGAGACTGGGCTTCCAGTAAATCAAATAACCAGTCCTCTTGTTCTCAATTGACTATGAGGAAGGAAATAAGAAGCAGATAAAAAGCAAGTCATGCCTGTAACTCACCTCAAAGTTTTTCTGCTCCTGGAGGGGAACGATTATGCTCCTAATTTGAAGTGCTTCTGTGATTTAAACTGTCTTTATTCATTGTATTGCCTGTATTGGAAAGAAAAATTTAGGATCTTCCTGAGTTGATATGAAGGTATAAAGGAAAAGGAAAACAAAAATAAAGTTTACTTTTTATTATAATCATGAAATTTTCTGTTTCAAATGTACCAGTATTTCCAAAGTCTATTTTCCTCTGTAATCTTGAGAACCAGATGCCCTTTGGGCTTAGAGATAGTGAACAATAAAGGAAACATCATGAGCACTGACATTGGATGAACCTGGTTGTGCATCCCCACTTTGGCATTCAGCTTGTTCCCCAATTTGAGGAGTGTGTGTTTTCTTCTCCAGGACTCTATTTTTAAAATGGCCATAATATGATCTGCATTGTATATTGCATTTGTGCATTGCATTTTCAAGAATGTCTTTTATATAGTGCCATAAATGGTTTAATAATTAGTAATTTATGACAACAAAAATAGCCCTAATTAATAAATAATAAAAGATTATGGATTTGTTTAATAGTTCATTTTGTCAAGACTTGGAACATATTCATGAGGGATATCTTGTTTCACTTTAGTGATTTATTTACTTCTCAAAAACTTTGTTCTCTATCTCCTTAATCTTTGTGATCATCCCCTTTACAACTCCTCCCATCTCTCTATCTCAGATTAATTTGCCCATTTCTATGTCCTACCTTGACTTATCTGCTAACTCTCTCAGGGTAAGAATGTGAATCTTTCAGATGCTTATCCAATGTCGTTAGATCTGGGAGATAAAACAGTGCACAGATTCATAAGAATTAGCTTTATGGGTGGCACCTATATCTCAGTGGGTAGGGCGCCAGCCACATACACTGAGAGTGGCAAGTTCAAATCCAGCCTGGGCCAGCTAAAATCAACAATGACAATGGCAACCAAAAAATAGCTGGGCATTGTGGCAGGCACCTGTAGTCCCAGCTCCTTGGGAGGCTGAGGCAAGAGAATCACTGAAGTGCAGAGTTTAAGGTTGATATAAGCTATGATGCAACAGCACTCTACCCAAGAAGTCATAGTAAGACTGTCTCAAAAAAAAAAAAAATTACCTTTATGATTATTTACTCTGAATTTCAAATCCTGGTTTTCCCAATTTATCTCTACATATTACTTGACTTCTGCAAGATCCAATATTCTCATGTGTAAAATAAGGGCGATGCTTCATACTATATTGGTCTCCGACGAGGACTGAGTGAACTGATGTAGATAGTGCTTATGTCAGTGCCCAAAAAGAAAGTGCTAAAAACCACTTTTCTGCTTTTCTGAAAAGTAGCTATTACTATTATGTGTGCCTTCTACCTGCCTGTTGGTTTAATGTAGCAACAAGTCTCTATAATGTGTACTGAATTGTGTGTTAGTTTTAAGTGAAAATGAAGAATAAATTTAAAAATTCTTAGAATAGTAAATTTAAGAAAGAAGACAAAATTGGTACATAGTGAAAAGAAAAAAGTGTACCAGACACAAGATACATAGCCCAAGTAAAAATTCCTTCTATCAGAAGGGAAAAATGGGCAAATGATGATGACTGCAAAGAATAAATGCTTTCACACAACGAGGATGAAATGCATTTCTGTCTGCTGTCTCCTATACTTCTCTCATCTGCATAAAAACAAACACCCCCCCCAGGCATAGTGCATTGAACCCACTGTGTGGCAGATGGGAAATGATTGGCTTTCTTTTCCCTGGGTCCTGGCACCTCCATCTTCCACAAATGACAGAGGAGTTAAGACCCTTCTTTCTTACCACCTGCCCATGACCAATTCTACTTTGAGTAGCTTCCCTTCTAAAGCCAAAAGCAGCCTGAATCCATGGTTGGCAGGTGCACTCACCTGGGTAGTCTGTGCAGCATGACCCTGGGTGGCTGTTATGGCAGGGCAGCACTAGCCAGGACCTGTATATTCCTCCCAAGGTCCCAAAGCTCATGGCAACTTTCACTGTTTTCAAGATGTCAACATCATAAGTTTTGGCTTTGCCAGGGGAAAAGTGGGCCTTCTGCACAACGTCGATCCCTTGGGTTCAGCACTACCTGCCCTCTACCTGCTGCTCCATGATTTACTGAGCCTGGAAAAACTGTGATCCTAATTATAGTAAGTGTGCAGTAATTAGTAGGAGGCACCATAATGATGAACAGTTTTCTAAGGGGTGCTGTTTTCTTGGACTTTATTACTTCTCATCCCATCTCTTCCATTCACCACCATAACTCAGGAACCAATTTGGAAAAAACATGAGAATCAAAAGTAGTCACTTTCAGAACATTTCTAAAGTATACTCTACATTGATAATGAAATATAATTGAGTGCTATAATCAGGAACTCCTCTGGGATGTAGTGTGACAGAAGCAGGGCTTCTGGGGTGCTGGTATTATCTACTCCTTGATTTGGGGGCAGGTTATAAACATATGAATCAGTTCATACAGATCATTGAGATATTCACTTTCATCTCAATTATTTGAACTTCATGACAACCAGAGAAAAAATAAGATGTTGAATCCAGGTAACTTAAATTAGTTCCTCAAGGATACATAAGTAAAATACTAACCTAAATCTCATGATTTACAATATATTCATCAAAGGTTTCCAAAATAAATAAAAGAATAAGCTATTAACTGGCAAACTATATTTACAATGTGCTGGTTTTATATACAATTTGAAATATTTTCATCAAACTGGTTAACATAGCCTTCACTGAATTTTCTTAGTTATTGTGTTTAGACATTTATATTCTACACCTAGTAAATTTCAAATGTACCCTTGTAAGATGCACCGTAGGTGTGGTCCCACCAATTACCCTCCCTTCACCCCTTACTCTCCCCTCCCTCTCCCCTTTCTCTTCTTCTTGGACTATAATTGAGGTATAGCTTTCATAAGAAAGCTATAAACTGGTTTTCTAGTAGGGCTGAGTACATTGGAGACTTTTACTTCCATTCTTGATAAACTTTGCTAAGAAGACTATGTTCCAGCTCCATCCATGTAAACATGTAAGAGATAAAGTCTCCATCTTTCTTTAGGGCTGCATAATTCCATGGTGTACAATTTATTAATCCATTCATGGGTTAATGGGCACTTGGGCTTCTTCCATGACTTAGCAATTATGAATTGGGCTGCAATAAACATTCTGGTACAACTATCTTCGTTATAATGAGATTTTTGCTCTTCTGCATATATCCCTAGAAGAGGAATTGTAGGAGCAAATGGTAGGTCTATTTTTAGATCTCTAAGTGTTCTCCAAACATCTTTCCAAAAAGAAGGTATTAGTTGCATTCCCATCAGCAGTGTTGAAGTATTCCCTATTCTCCACATCCACACCAACACCTCTGGTTTTGGGATTTTGTAATGTGGGCTAATCTTACTGGAGTTAGATGATATCTCAAAGTATTTTGATTTACATTTCTCTGATGATTAAGGATGATGAGCATTTTTTCATGTGTCGATAGGCCATGCATTTGTCTTCTTCAGAGAAGTTTTTCTTCAAGTCCCTTGCCCACCCTGAGATGGGATCACTTGTTCTTTTCTTGCTAATACATTTGAGTTCTCTGTGAATTCTGGTTATTAAACCTTTGCTGGAGACATAACCTGCAAATATCTTATCCTATTCTGAGGGCTGTCTGCTTGCTTTACTTACTGTATTCTTGGCTGTGCAGAAGCCTTTTCTTTCTTTTTTTGCAGTTTTGGCCAGGGCTGCGTTTGAACTCACCACCTCTGGTATATGGAGTTGACACCCAACCCCTCTGAGCCATAGGTATGACCTGTGCAGAAGCTTTTTAGTTTGATCAGGTCCTGGTAGTGTATTTTGGATGCTGCTTCAGTTGCCTATGGGGTCTTCCTTATAAAATATTTTCCCAGGCCGATTTCTTCAAGAGTTTTCCCTGCAATTTCTTCTAGTATTTTTATAGTTTCATGTCTAAAGTTTAAATCTTTAATCAAGTGAGAGTCTATCTTAGTTAATCGTGAAAGGTATGGGTCCAGTTTCAGTCTTCTACAGGTTGCCAGCCAATTCACCCAGCACCAATGGTTAAATAGGGAATCTTTTCCCCACTGATTGTTTTTAACTGGCTTGTCAAAGATCAAATAACCGTAAGTAGTTGGGTTCATCTCGTGGTTCTCTATTCTGTTCCATACATCTTCCTCTCTGTTTTTGTTCCAGTACCATGCTGTTTGAATCACTATCAATTTACAGTATAGTCTGAGGTCTGGTAGCATAATCTTTCCTGCTTTGTTTTTATTTCTGAGTAGTGTCTTGGCTATTCGATGTTTTTTTCTGATTCCATATAAAACAAAATATTATTTTTTTGAGATCTTTAAAGTATAACAGTGGAGCTTTAAAAGGGATTGCATTAAAATTGTACATTGCTTTGGGTAGTGTGGACATTTTAATAATGTTGATTCTTCTCAGCCACGAGCTAGGTATGTTTTTCTGATTGTTAACATCTTCAGCTATTTCTTTTCTTAGAGTTTCATAGTTCTTTTTATAGAGATCTTTCATGTCCTTTGTTAGGTAATCTCCCAAATATTTCATCTTCTTTGGCACTACTGTGAACGGAATAGAGCCCTTTCCTGTTTTTTCAGCTTGACTATTGTTGGGATATATAAAGGCTACAGATTTGTTTGTGTTGATTTTGTAATGTGAGATGCTACTGTATTTCTTGATCACTTCTAAGAGTTTTGTAGTAGAATCCCTGGTGTTTTCCAGATATACAATCTTATCATCTGCAAAGAGTGAAAATTTGATCTCTTCTGACCCTATGTGGATACCCTTGATCACCTTTTCTTCCCTAATTGCAATGGCTAAGACTTTCATTACAATGTTAGAAAGCAGTGGAGACAATGGGCAACCTTGCCTGGTTCCTAATCTGAGTGAAAATGATTTCAATTTAACTCCATTCAATATAATATTGACTATGGGTTTGCTGTAGATGGCCTCTACCAATTTAAGAAATATCCCTTCTATACCAATTTTCTTAAGTGTTCTGATCATAAAAGGATGCTAGATATTATCAAAAGCTTTTTCTGCAGCAATTGAGAGAATCATATGGTCTTTGTTTTTAAATTTGTTTATGTGATGTATTATATTTATAGATTTATATATATTGAACCAGCTTTGAGACCCTGGGATAAAATCCACTTGGTCATGGTGTTTAATTTGTTTGATATGTTGCTGGATTCTGTTTGTTAGTATCTTGTTGAATATTTTTGCATCAATATTCATTAGTGATATTGGTTTATACTTTTCTTGTTGGGTCTTTTCCTGGTATGAGGATCAAGGTGATATTTGCTTCATAGAATGTGTTGGTAGTATTCCTTCTTTTTCTAGTTTCTCTTTAAAGGTTTGGTAGAATTCTGATGGAAGCCATCTAGTCCTGGGCTTTTCTTTTTGAGGAGATTTTGTATAGTTGATGGTATTTCAGAACTTGATATAGGCCTGTTCAACATTTCCACTTCATTCTGGCTAAATCTTGGAAGGTGATGTGCTTCCAAGTATTGGTCAATTTCCTTCAGATTTTCATATTTTTTAATATTTCATATTAAAGTTTCTTGTAATATTTATTAAGCATTTTTTGAATTTCTGTGGAGTTTGTTGTTATTTCGTCTTTGCCATTTCTGTTTGATGAAATTAGAGATTTTACTATTTCTTTCCTGGTTAGGTTAGCCAAATGTTTACTTATTTTTTTACCTTTAAAAAAAACAACTTTTTGATTTATTGATCTGTTGTATAATCCTTTTGTTTTCGATTTCATTAAATTCTGCTCTAATTTTGGTCATTTCTTTTCTTCTGCTGGGTTTGGGATTGGAATTTTCTTCCTTTTCCAGTTGCTTAAGATGTCCTGTTAAGTTGTTAACTTCCTCTCTTTCTGTTCTCTTGAGGAAGGCTTGCAGTGTTAAATTTCCCTCTTAGGATTGCTTTTGTGTTATCCCAGAGGTTCTGATAATTCTTGTCTTCATTATCGTTCTGTTCCAAAATTTGGTAATTTCCTTCTCAATCTTGTCCCTGACCCAGCTGTCATTCAGCATAAGGTTATTTAGCTTCCATGTTTTTGTATGAGTATGCAGATTCCTGTTACTGACTTCCACTTTTATTCCATGATGGTCTGAGAAGATGCAAGGAATAATTTCTATTCTTTTAAATTTGCTGAGGTTAGACTTGTGACCTAAAATGTGATTAATTTTGGAGTATGTTCCATGGGCTCATGAGAAGAATGTGTATTCAGTTTTGTTAGAATGAAATGTTCTGTAGATGTCTGCTAAATCCAAATGTTGAATTGTTCAGTTTAAATCTAAAATTTCTTTGCTTAGCTTCTTATTGGAGCATCTACCCAACACTGCCAAAGAGGGTTAAAATCTCCAGCTATTATGGAGCTGGAGGAAATCAAGTTGCTCATGTCTGTTAGAGTCTCTCATATAAATTGAGGTGAATTCTGGTTGGGTGCATAAATGTTAATAATTTAAATCTCATCATGTTGAGTGTCACCCTTAACAAATATGAAGTGACCATCCTTACCTTTCCTTACTTTTGTTGGTTTAAAGCCTATTATACCTGCAAATAAAATGCAACACCTGCTTTTCTCTGATTTCTATTTGCCTGAAATATAGATAACCATCTCTTCATCCTAAGTCTATATTTATCTTTTAAGGTAAGATGAGCTTCTTATATGCAGCAGATGTCAGGCCTGAGTTTTTGTATCCAGTCAGCAACCTGTGCCTCTTTAGAAGACAATTTAAGCCATTTACATTAATTGAGAATATTGATAAGCCTGTAGAATTTTGGGTATCAAGTTTTTTGAAAGTCCAGTGGACATTTTTAATTCTTTCACCACTGTGGAAGTTGGAATTTGATCAAAGTTTCTGAATGAGTTTACTTTTGTGGTGGAGGATAGCACTGGTCATTATGGAGGATAGGTCTGAGAATATCCTGGAGCGCTGGTTTAGTTATGGCAAATTTCTTCAACATGTGAATGTTATTAAAGTATTTAATTTCTCCATCATAAATGAAACTCAGTTTCACTGGATACAGGATCCTGGGTTGAAAGTTATTTTGTTTTAGGAGATTAAAAGTCGATGACCACCTTTTTCTAGCTTGAAAGTTTTCAGCAGGGAGATCTGCAGTCATTCAATATTCTTCCTCTCATAGGTTATGTTTTCTTATGGCTGACTGCTTTCAGAATTTTCTCCTTCATGTTAACTTTAGTGACATGAATAAAACTGTACAGTTTTACAGTTTTATTTGGCACTTGCATTGTGTAGTAAGTATGCAAGTAAATAGGGCACAGGAAGCCATAATACCTGTAATAGGAGTTAGCATTATTTCTTTGAAGATGAAAAGTAGAGGTCTTGATATTTTCTTTATCTGTGACACTATATTTTACTCTAATCTTATTGACATATACCAAAAAGAAAACATGAATGCTAAAAATTTATAATATATGACAACCTATAAAGATTTTAAAAATGAAATCCAAACTAGAAATTAATAAAATTACATCACACTGAAGAAGTCAACAATTATTTATAACTATTCCTTTCACAAAATCTGACACTACAAATTAATAGCTATAGAAATATGTGGATACCTTTTATCTGGCTGATATATCACTTTCCCAACATACTTAATTCTCCATTTTTATCTTCTGATACAATGAAAGTTTCTCAAGAGTAGGGATTTAAAATTATGGTCCAGATGATGATAAAAATGAATTGAATTTATATGCCCTTAAATCTACTATTTTAACCTTCTCAGTTGACAGCTATATTATCTACTCTGTTCACTGGTGCATTGCCACATCCACAATGGGACACTGAAGACATTTCCTATTTAACTGATAGATCTACTATACTTACATACTTATGATCACAAAAAGCAAATATTGAGAGCCTCTTGAATGTGAGGTATTTTATTGCAATAAATACATGCTTTTAAAATCACTATGAGGAATGAATGTTTATTATCGGCTTATAATAAGGATGGTAAAGTTGAGAGAAGTCAGGTGGGTAGCCAGGGACATGGCAAGTTTTTGAAGGTTCACAATTCAGGTCATTGTAACCACAAAACCTAAGCTCTCAAGTGCGTTTCAATAGGGCCTCAAATTTCTATCTCCATCTAAATCTGAGCAACCTGATCAGACTCAAACCCAAGCCTGGAAATATTATCAATTCCATGCACCTACTCTAAACACAGGAAGTGGGAACATTTAAAGACTAGTTCTTCCCAAATCATTTATTACCTTGTCTCCTTACCAGAGTATATTAGCTCTCTATGCTGTATAACAACTTTTCCAATTTAGTGGATTAAACAGCATGTATTTCTTATGTTATACTTTCTATAGGTAAGAATTCCAGGCATGGCTTAGACAGGTTCTCTGCTTTATACTGTCATCAGGCAATAATTCAGACATCAATTGCTGCTAAGATTTTGTCAGCCCCATGACTGAGGAAAGATCAATTTCCAAGCTACTCAGATTGGCAGAACTCAGTTCCTTATGGCTGTAGGACTTAGGCTTTAGCTTCTCGTTGCTGGCTGCCCACACCCCCTTGCCACATGAGCTTCTCCATCATGGCATTTACTTTGTGACAGTCTACTTCTTCAAAGCCTGTTAAGGGAACAAGAGTATCTCACCTGAGGGAAGTTCTAGCTCCTCTTCTAAAGGTTTCCACATGAAAATTCAGGCCCACCAGAATAATCTCCCTTTTGATTATATAATGTAAAATCAGCTAAATTAGGGCCTTACTTAAATTTCCAAATCCCTTTACTTTTGCCACAAACTAATAGCTAGAAGGAAGTTATTTCCTACTCTTATTCAGAGAAAAACTTTACACAAGGGAATGAACACTTGGAGACATGAATCGTTTGAGATCACCTAGAGTCTGTCTGCCACAGGGAGGAACATGGTCTTACTGTGAGTATAGATTTCCCTGGACCAACAATGAGTGAGCTGGGACCCAAAACCTAGAAATACCTTTCAATCCTGTGGACTTATGACTCCTTATGTGTCTATTTCTTTATGTGAGAATTATACATTAAATAACAAAACTAATGGTATTTCAGAGATTACCAATTATTTAGCATTTTCTGGTTCACAAACAACCTCAATAGTGCTGAAATGTGGATAATGTTTAATTATTAAAAAAAATGAAGCAGGAACCCATACTGAAAGAGGATAGACAGTGAATGGTGAGTCTAGGACTAGTGTTCATGTTCTCAGACTTCTTCTGGAATAAATACTTTTCCTCTACATCTCTACTAGAGGGACAGAATTAAGGAGAAAGTTTATAGAAGGATATCTGGGGATTGGACTCAACATACTGGAAAGTTCTCCTAAGGACATGGTTTCTATTAAAAAGATGTGATTGTGACAGAAAATCAGGAAATGAACCTGAAAAACATCACATAATCAGCTGAAAATAAAAATCTAGAAGTTTTCTAAATTGCCAACTAGAAGAAAAATTTAGGATTTTAAAATAGGTGAGCTGTGTCCTAGATCTGCACTGCCTTTTTAAATGTATATCAACTGGCAACTGTCTTAAACTGTATGAGCATAGGAATTTCCTAAATTCATTGTGAATATTCAATGTAATAAAATAAAAATATGTGTTTGATAAGTTATATAAATTCCATAATAAAAATTTATGTCACTACTGTAATATAAATTCACCTCATCATGGAAATGAGTTCAAATCTAATTCATATTTACTGTTTTTCAGTATTTATTCATTCATCTACTCCTCAGTTATTATCTAAAGAGCTTTCATTGGATATAATTTACTTCTAAAGAAATTTAGTGACTTTAAGTATATAATTTCATGATCTTTGGTAAATATAAATAGTTATGCAACCAACATTTCATTAAATTTTAATTGAGACATCACTTACTAGTTACAGGCACTCTGAGTCAGGAACAAAGGTTTCAGCAAAAAATGAGACAAGAACTCACATTTCTATGAATTCACAAGGTAGAGTTGTAGGCAGGTTAGATAAAGTATGGGATAGGTGGCATGTCAGAGCTCAGATGAGATATCTCTTCCTTCTACCTGATAGAATCACAAGTTGGCCTGGGTCACTAAAGAAAACATAAAAGTCGTAATAATACATGTAGTTGATATAACATTTTTAAGTCATTTTCAATCACCAATGTTGAAGCTCCCTCCAAAGGAGGACTTGTTTACTTTATCACAGAGGAAGGCTCCTGACATTGATGGAAAACTTTCTTTTTTTGTATCCTATCTCCCTAGGTCCTTATTGCAGAGCTATTAGACATAAGGACATGATTAAAGAACACTAGTAGGTAAGATCCTATTGGTAAGAATGCTCTAGGTTTTCCACAATTCAAAGTAAAACAAAAGAAGTGGGGTTTGAAATACCAAAAATGTTGGTGAGTTATTTGGATGGGTTCAATGTAGTCACATACATTCTTAAAAACCGAACTTTCTCTGGGTAGAAGCAAAAGAGATGTGGTAAAAAGGGACATCAGAGATATTCTTCACATATCGCTGCTTCTTTGAAGGTGTGACCAACCAGATGAAGATATAAGCAGCCTTGGGAAAACAGGAGAGGTTTCTAACTGACAGCAAGAAAACTTCAGTTCTACAACAAGGAACTGAATTCTGCCAAGAACTTGACTGAACTGGGAAAGAGATTCTTCCTCAGAGCCTCCAGGTAATATTTCAGGGCAACAAACACCTTGATGTCAGCTTTCTGAAACCTGGAGCAAAGAAATCTGAACTTCTGACCTAGAGAAAGTGAGGTTGAGGTATGTGGCCCTCCACAGGGACTCCCAGAGTGTTTAGGCCCTGGTGCCCAGCATGTGTGTTCAGAGTCTCTGACCTCCTGTAGCCAGGTACCCAAGACAAGCAATGTGTAGAACAGCAACAGCCAGAGGTCTCTGCACCCCAGGCCTTGTCCTTCTGAGATGCTAGAGTTTAGAACTACCCTGAAAGGAAGAGGAAGCCCAGAACATTACCAATAGACTGAAAAAATGAGATTTAGTGGTGACATACATTTAAAATATACAGTATTACGTAATTGGTTCCTGTGGCTAGGGATGAAAATTCATACAATTTTTAGTTATCATGATACCTGGGCTATGAGTTTTGCTTATTCACCAGATTCTTCTGTTTCTTCTTATGTGTCTTACAATTCTAAATACCTGAAATTCAGGCCAACTTCTAAATACCTGGACCTTTATATAATGACCATTCCATGTGTGTGGACTTTTATAAGAATATTTCAGACACTAATGTTGGTCTGGGAGTCATGGAATCTAGGTCAGGATCATATGTGTGCATCCTTGAGAAAGTCATTTAAGCCCTCTGGCTTCAGAACCTAACTTATACCTCTGGTTGTTTAGACAGTCAAATAATGTGCATGAAAAGCTTTAGGTAGATGTTCTTTTTAATATTATTAACTTTCTGGTCTTCTGTCATATTCTGAGCAGAAGTTTTAGCAGTCTGTTTTCTTCTTTAGTGAAGTTACTATCACTTATGTTGTCTTTATTCCTATAGACAGCCAGTAAACATAGGAGAAACTTTGATTATAACTGTGATCACACAAACATATGCTCACATGAACACATATGCACACACACATGAATTTAGAGGGAGCTCAAAGTCCTTAGTAAATGCTTCTTCAGTGCCCTCCCCCTTCAATGGCAGGACAGTGTTGAGTCTGAGTCTTCAGCAAGACACAGGCTGCAACAGCAGAGGAGTCTGGTGCTGCATCATCCAGGAGTGCACAGGAAAACCTCATAGGGCCTGCTAGCAGATCAGTTCCTCTCGGCATGATTAGGAGACCTTCTCACTCCCTCCTTCTTTCACTACCACTCACCTCACTCAGATGACAGAAACACAGCTGCTCCTGTGGTTAGAAAAATATTTACCTGAACTTTAGGTCTCAGCTGCTTACACTCACTTCACATTCCTTAGTATTAAGAACTGGACTGGCCACTCAGAAAGGAAAGATGAGCATAGATCAGAGAAGCATTATTTAAGCTGATCTGCATTGCAGGGTCCTGGCTATTAAAATCAGCTTCCTTCCTCTCTTTGAACCCTTTTATTGTCTAATGGTCCTTTCTGAAAATAATGTTAGGGACCCAGAAGTAAGGTGCAATGTTCATAGGCAGGACTACATATATCCCACTGAACTAGATCAGGACTTCAGGACATGAGCTTCCAGAGCCAGTGGCATTATTTGGCAGGAAACTTTTAAAAGAAATAGAAAATACAAAAAGTGTAGAAATCCCAAGTGAATATTGCAATGAGTTGTACAAGCTGTTTCACACATACAGCCAGCATAGAATAAAGAAATACATATAAACAATATCAGTATGCAGAAGCCCCCCTGCCATGTTCTGACACTGTGCCCAAGAACAGCTCTGATTTGAGCACTTGATGGTTTTTTATTCCAAGTATAGAACATGCTTTAAAAATGTTTGGAAATTGACCAAACAATTGACCATTGTTTCTCAAATGTTTCTTCCAAATAGGTTACTGAGCTTTGATGGTGAATGGAGAGGATTGGAATGAGAACATAATAAAGTTCAAGAAACCAGGATCCTCCTCAAACTTCATCTTTGCCAGGAAGAGAGGTTATGTAAACTTTTAGAAAGCTTTCATAAGCTCTTACTTCTTGCATAACGATCAAAAAAACATCATCTGTGTGAATCTTCTGAAGTCAGGATTTTCAATAAAAATATGGAAAGGTATATATGAATAAGTACCTTATGCTTATGACTGCACATTTACTATAATTAGCATCAGCACTTTTCTTAGCTCAGCAAATAATAGAGCATCAGGGAGAAGGCAGACAGAGCTGAACCCCTGGGATCAACATTCTATAGAAGGATCCCTTTTCCCTTGGCAAAGACAAAACTTGCGATGTTGACATCTTGACAAGAGTAAAAGGTGGGAGTGCTGGGAAGGAATAAATAGGCCTGGCTGGTGCTGCTCTGACAGAACAGCCACCTAAAGCCATGCTGCACGGGCTTCCCAGGTGAGTGCACCTGCCAACCATGGATTCAGGCTGCTTTTGGTTTTAGAAGGGAAGCTACTCAAAGTAGATTTGGTCATGGGCAGGTGGTAAGAAAGAAGGGTCTGAACTCCTCTGTCATTTGTGGAAGATGGAGGTGCCAGGACCCAGGGAAAAGAAAGTTAGTCATTTCCCAACTGCTATCCAGAAATGTTTGTTTCCCTCTGACACAAGGGAGCCATGTGCAGCAGTGGGTGCAATGCACCGTGCCTTGTTTTTATGCAGGTGAGAGAGGTATAGATCACAGACAGCAATGGCATTTCAGCCTGGGTATGTGGAAATACTTATTCTCTGCTGTCTTCTTTCAGCATTTGTGCATTTTTCCCTTCTGGAAGTGGAATTTGTACTTGGGCTATGTATCTGACTTCTTTTTTTTTTTTTAAGTCATAAATATATAAATCATGTATACATTAATGCATTTATGGGGTACAATGTGTTGATTTTATATGCAATTTGGAATGCTTACGTCAAACTGGTAAATATAGCCGTCACCTCATTTACTTAATTATTGTGTTAAAACATTTATACTTTACACTTAATAGATTTGACATGTGCTCTTGCAATATGCACCATAGGTGTGGTCCCACCATTTACCCTCCCTTCATCCAACCTCCTCCCACCCCTCCCACCCCCGCTCCTCTTCCTTCCTTCATCCTAATCTGATTTCTGATATATTTTTTTCTTTTCAGTCTGTGGCACTCTTCTTTCTTAAGATTTAGTCTTCTAAGGATTTTTTAAATATATTCTGCATTTTTTTTGAAACAAACACCCCAGTTTCAAAACATGGTACACCTTTATAGAGAATTATTGCTACATTGAAAAAGGACAGGTGGAAGGAACACATAATGATAATAGTCACTGCTGCTCTTCAGAAGAGTGTTCTTTAGCACATAGTTGCTGGACAGTCACATATGCACAACCTACATCAGGTCACTCAATCCTCACTATACAGCAATATAGTGCAAAGCATCATCCTTACTATACATATGAAAATATTGGATCTTACAGGGGACAAGTAATATGCAGACAGAAATTGGGAAAACCAGGATTTGAACTTCAGAGTGGATAATTGTGGACTTAATTCTTGTAAACTTGTGCACTGCTTTATCTCCTTGATGACACTGTATATACCTAGGAGATTCACACTCCTACTCTGAGGGAGTTAGCAGGTAAGTCAGGGTAGGAAGTAGAACTACACTAGTTTAGCTATGAGGGAGATGTCAGAGGAGTAGTAAATGTGGTGATCACAAAGATTGAGGGGATGGGGAACAAAGTTTTTAGGAAGAAAATAAGTTTCTAAAGTGAATCAAAGTATTCCTCATGAATATATTTTAGGTCTTGACCTAACTATGCAAAAAATCTATGATCATTTATTATTTGTTCATTAGTGTTGTTTTTGTTGTTGTCGTGAATTACAAATTATTAAACCATTTATCAAGAAGTATATAAAAGACAGACATTTTAGAAAATGCAATGCACAAATGCAATACACAATGTGGATTATGTGAGGTCCATGTTAAAGGTGAAGAAATAGAGTCCCAGAGAAGAAAACTTATGTTCCCTGGCTGAGTGTGGTGACTCATGCCTGTAATCCTAGCACTCTGGGAGGCTGAGGAAGGTAGATTGCTTTAGCTCAGGAATTTGAGACCAATCTGAGCAAGAGCATGACCCTGTCCCTACTAAAAATAGAAAAAAAATAGCTGGATATTGCGACAAGCACCTATAGCCCAGCTACTTAGGAGTCTGAGGTCTAAGAGGATCACTTGAACCCAGGAGTTTCAGGTTTCTCTGAACTATGATGCCAGGCCACTCTACCCACAGTGACAGAGTGAGACTCTGTCTAAAAGAAAAAAAGAAAAAAATGCACATCTTCCCCCAATCATGTAAGTAGGTAAGTGCCAGAGCACAGATGCACATCCACGTTCATCCAGTGCAATGTTCATGATTCTTCTTTTATCGTTCACTGTTTCTGAGCCAAAAGGGCACCTGGATCTTAGGTTTATTTTTTATGTTTATTTTCATATTTTTTTTTGAGACAGAGTCTCACTATGTCACCCTTGATAGAGTGCTGTGGCATCACAGCTCACAGCAACCTCCAACTCTTGGGTTTAAGTGATTCTCTTGTCTCAGCCTCCCAAGTAGCTGGGACTACAGGTGCCCGCCACAACACCTGGCTATTCTTTGTTGTAGTTGTCATTGTTGTTGTTTATCAGGCCTGGTTGGCTTTGAACCCACCAGCCTTGGTGTATGTGGCTGGAACCCTAACCACTGAGCTATGGGCACTGAGTCTGGATCTTGGGTTTAAAGGGAAAATAGACCTTAAAACACTGGTGCATTTGAAATAGTAAATCTCATGATTATGATTATCAAGGAAAGTATTTTTATTTCCTTTGTCATTTATATGTTGATATTGTCTCAGGAAGATCCTTAATTTTTATTTTCACTAGGCAATAACTCCACCTAAAGACAGTTTAGGTCATAAAAGCCCTTCAAATCAGGAACATAATCTTTCCCCCTTTGTGAGTAGAGTAAGAAACTTTGAGGTGAGGTAGGGATGTGACTTGTTTTTTCTTTGCCTCACATCTCCTTTCTCATAGTTGATGGAGAACCAGGGAAATAGTTATTTGACTTACTTAAAACCCAGTCTTAGACACTTTTATAAACTCTAGAAACATGCCTGTTGGGCACTTGCTGCTGCCAGTGCTTCCTGTCAAGCAGTACCTCTCCTTTAGGAAGACTGCTTCTGACAACCTATGTGATTCTGCTGCTTGTGATACACACCACAGACTTTTACACGGATGTACACTCAGCATATTTAAGCATCCCCATGGCTGATATTCATATTGCTCTGCCAGATGTAGTCCTTGAAAGGTCTGCTGCATTGATCATCCATCAACCGGAGCACATTTATTTTCTAGTTACACTCATGTCCCCTCTGCTATGAAGAACTTTTGTGATTTTAGTAGGCCTGAGTCAGAGATTAATCCTCTGTGTGCAACAATGATAAAAGGCAGACAAATTATGCTTTCAAAGGGGTTGATGAAAGGCTGTCTTCTAGGTTTTGAATTACCCTTCACTGCTCTCAAATGACAGAGTTCACAGCATAGCTCTCTTCCAGTAATTCCTCCCTTTAATCTTCTCTAAATGTCACTTTCCTGAATAAT
Source organism: Otolemur garnettii (assembly GCF_000181295.1). Classification (NCBI taxonomy): domain Eukaryota; kingdom Metazoa; phylum Chordata; class Mammalia; order Primates; family Galagidae; genus Otolemur; species Otolemur garnettii. Next base: position 2,177,774 of record NW_003852618.1, read on the forward strand.
GAAAAGCTTCTGATTTGGTTATAGGCTCCTACAATCTAAGAACTGTAAATCCAGATCTGTCCCAGATGCATTCACAAGTGTGTACCAAACATCTCTAGACCCTGATGACTCACATGAATCTGTAATTTTAATATTTTTATTTTTTGAGGATTTGCATTTATTTTTCTCTTAAATCAACAAGTAAAATTATATGTATTTGAGGTACAACAAGATGTTTTGAAGCATGTATGCAATGGAATGACTAAGTCTAGCTAAATGGGTGTATTACCTTACTTAGTTATCATTTCAATTTTGAGATTCTATTTAATGAAGCAATTATATAAAGCTGTGAGATATCTAAATCAACAAGTGTAGTAGGTTAGATAAATATTAAGGCAAGACTGACCCAACATATCAGAGAACAAGCATAAGAAACTAAAGCAAACTGATGTTAGGAAGGATATGACCAGAAAGATCACACAAGTGGTATTAGAAAGATTTTTCAAAGTTACCTTGATTTAAAAAAAAAAATTCCAAAAACTGCCATAGGTATCTCAGAATGACATTTTTGGAAACTAACAACTAATTAGTCAGAAGCAGGTTACTGCAGGAAGATAGTAAATGTAAATTTGTTAGAGTTCATTGTGTCTCTTGAAAGAGGATGGATGTGACTTACTGGAGCTGATAACATGAATGGCATCCATGAAGTTCTAACCCACACATACATCTGGAGAGACACTAATGTCATCTAACATATGGATTGATTTTAGTTTTCCAGGTCATGTTGTCTTTAGATTCATGGAGAATAATCTCCTCAAATATCTCCCACCCTAATTAGCTCCTAACATTATCTCTGTAACATACACTTTTACTGATACAACTGTAACTACATGCCTCATTTGATTATTTATCTATAAATTATTTATTGAATCTTATTTTGCAAACAGAGAGCCAGGTAACTCAGGTGGAATATGAGAGTCTTTCATGTGTTCCACAGGGAATGGTATTAAAAAAGTGAGAAACAAACAATGATAGCACAGTCCAATTGGTTCAGTGTGTGCTTATCAGACAAGAGAAGACTAAGCTGGTTTCTGAGGAATGATCCAGAGTGGTTCTCAACCTTCCTGATGCCGCGATGTATTTTCATTGTTACAAAGGGGTTGCGACTCACAGGTTGAGAAGGCTGATCCAGAGGGAGGTATGAAATGGGCGGTAGTAGAGGTGAAAAGGATTGGCATAGGGAGTTTATGCATATTTCTATGAGCAAGATAAATGCAAGACTTAATTTATATGTGGGAATTTAATATACCTTAGCAGTTCTATTTGGTAGGGAAAAAAGGATGCTAAAAATGTAAACTTTGCACAAATCAAAGAAGACACATGTGCTTGGATTCATGTAAATCTATCAAGAAATTATAAGACATACAATTAAATAGACAGGTTTCTGATCTGAAATCTCAGTCTCACAGAAAATACATGAAAGAGGAATAGTAATGAGCTAGAAAAATGTTACATCAATAACACTATGAGACAATTGAGATACTAGGGTAGGACAGGTCTGACAATTAAGTTTTCAAAGTCATTGTAGAAAAGGTGGTACATAATCTTATTGCTGAATATCACTATAGTCATTTTCAAAGTACTCCCCTTGGATATATGGTGACTGTAGTGATATTCAGCACTTTTTCTAGGATGAGTTCATGAACTTAATTGTCAAAACTTGTATGATGATAGTTGTGATGGCCATTCCAGAAAGAATTCCAAAATTGCTTTGAAGGGTGCACTAGACACTGGCATTGGTGCACAACTACCCAAGTGGAGTATATTGAAGGTGACCATAGTGATACATGCATATTCAGCAATGAGGTATGTAGCACTTTTTCTAGGATAAGTTTGTGAATTCAATTGTTTGACCTCATATTTCTCATGGAGAAAATGGTAAGATTAGACAAATGTTAACAGAATGAATAGGACATTGATTTTAGCTAGGTTCTTGGTTGCAGATTCTGGAAAAGAATTTTTATTCACATGGTGGGTGAGTGAGAGGAAGAGGAAGAGGAGAGAAAAAAGCAGGTGTGCTCAATGAGCAAAATCAGGCCCACAATGTAGTCTCAGCTAACAAAATGTGCCAGCACCTGCAGTCTAGAAGACCATGGAAAAAATTGCATAACAGAGGGACCCACAAATGAAGGTCATTGGGTAGCTTGTCCTTCCATGTAAGTCAGCAATTGGTTTAGGTTGTCTGAGTAAAGAGAATGTGCTTATCCTCCTGATGGAGGTTACTCTTCTTTAAAGGGCAATTCTCCAGAGAAGGTGGCAGCTATGAACTATTTCCAGCCAATACTCACAGCAGTTCCATGATGGATGCACAAGCTATGGAGGGGGATCTGGCTAAGAACCCACAATGTTCAGCACAATATAGAACTAGTTGGTTGTTGGAAGTGAGGGAAGATGATATGAAGGATTACAGAGTAGGATTTCACTATGTTTCAGGACATTCATGAAGACTCTTAGGTGAGAATATTGTCACATATGTCTGCATACATGGGACATATAGAAAATGATCATGCGGGCTCTGTCCTCATGGATGGATTAATCCTTTCATGGGTGAATTAATGGCTGAATGAGTTAATGGGTTATCATACGAGTGAGACTGGTGACTTTATAAGAAGAGGAAGAGAAACCTGAGTGAGTATGCTTATCCCCTTTCCATGTACACCTGCACTTCCTCAGGACTCTGTATAGAGTTCATACCAACAGGAAGGTCTGTGTCAACTATGGCCTCTACAATGAATTTCTCAGCCTCCATTATTGTAACATATAAATTTCTCTTCTTTATAAATGACCTAGTTTATTCTATTATAAACAGTGATGTTTGTGGAATCAAGTGAACTGTGTATAATGCAGCACAGTAGTTTGTCATAAAGCCAGAACACCCCTCAGGTTTTGCCTCTTTGCATGCCTCAACTTCCCCTTTGGCCTTCTAGATCATATTATGACATGGCACAAAAGTCCTTGACAGAAGCCAGGGCCATGATGTTAAACTTTCCACCCTGAAGAAAAATCTCTTTTCTTTATAAAATAACCCAGTCTCAGATATTCCATAATAGCAACACAAAATGGACTAACACACATGTCATCTTATTTGTTTTTCTGAAAATGTTTGTCTTTGTTCTGTCCATGAACTCAGAGGATGCTTTGGATTGACTTCATCAGGGGAATAATTTTCATTTCTCTTATTGGACCTGGCATTGGAGGGAATTTCTTTTTGTTTGTGAAGCATATGCACTTATTTGTCATGGGTCCTAAGAAAAAACCCATAGACCTTATTCTCATCCACCTGGCTTTTACTAACACAATGACACTTTGTACCAAAGTGTTTTCAAATGTAATGCCAGCTTTTCATTTCAGTAACTTCCTAGGTGACTTTGGTTGTAAAACTACAATTTATCTGGGGAGAGTGGCTCGAGGCCTTTCCATCTGCACCACCTGTCTCCTCAGCATGGTCCAGGCCATCACCGTCAGTCCCAGGACCACCTTGTGGAGAAAGCTGAAACCACGGACTGCATGGGACATTGTTCTCTGTCTCCTCTTCCTTTGGATCCTTAACTTTGGGATAAGTTCTAACTTGCTCCACTATATCACAGCAGTCAATAGCATGAACAAGTCTGAAATTAGACTGCATGCTAGTTACTGTCATATGTTACCACCTAAGAAAATAATTAGATGGCTTTTCCTCTCTTTCATGGCTCTTCGGGATGTCATCTTTCAGAGTCTTATGGGTTGGAGCAGTGGGCACATGGCTCTTCATCTGTATAAACATTATAAACGTATCTTCTACCTTCAGAGCCCCAGGTCTGCAAGAAGTTTCAATCCAGAGATCAGAGCTATTCAACGTACTTTAATTCTCATGAACTGTTTCCTTTTCTTTTATTGGGCAGATTTTATTTTCTGCTCCTACTTAGGTTCCACTTTGACAAACAATTATGTAATTTTTAAGACTGAAATATTTCTAGATTTTGGTTATGCTAGTCTCAGCCCCTTTATGCTGACTGGCAGGGATTCAACCTGGTTAAAGGCTGGGACACTCACTGAGAAGTTGGGAAAACTATTTCTACATTAATTCCTCCAGTAAGCAAACATATAGCATTACAAATGTTCTCAAACTACATCCCATGGGCCACATGGAGCCTGCCTAGGACATTTACCTGGCTCGCTGGGTGTTTTTGCTGCCGCTACCTGTCCTGCTTAGCAGCCGACTCGTCTTGGGCCCATAGTCCAGCCCACCAGCAGTCTCAGGGACAGGGAGCTGGCCCCCTGTTTAAAAAGCTTGAGGATCCCAAAAGTTTGCCCAGCAGTTTTGTTTGGCATAAGTTAGCAGTGTCTTGTAAGAACTGTCTGCCAGACTGAATCCTTTAAGGAGCAAACATACAATAGCTGGGGGTCCTCACTAAGGACATTATGGTATTTGTGGTCTACATGGTGTATTCTGACGACTGTCCAAAAGGGGGTTACATTTATTCATGCATTAATAAAAAGAAATTTGGCCAGCACAACCAGAGACCTGAGCCAACACTGGGGGCTGCCCATGGGGCCTGCACACTCTCGATGAGTCAGAGAAGTCCCATTATAGTCGAGTAAGATGGACGGTAGCTTTGATTGTGATTATGGTGAGCTGGAGCCACCTGATCACTAACAAAAGACATCTTCTGTTAACCAACAGCTGCCAGGGCTTCCTGTTGAAACATATATCAACAAAGGAAGAAGAGAAGCAAAACGGAAATAGTGCTTACTAGCACCTTAGAATGTTGCTCTTCATGACCAGTCCAACACTGAATGTATCTGCACTGTGAGGAGAATGTTCATAGAAGCCTGTTGTGTACATATTTATTCACATTTTTTGTTAAATGTTAAATCGTTTAGCACAGTAAATCTGAGTGCATAGTACATCATTTCATTCCATTTGAGTTTCTTGAGTGTTTTCTTTAAATGTCTACAGAGTTGCTGCCCCTTTCTTAAAATATAAGTACTACAATCTTTTTAATTCTCAATATGAGTAGAGCTTTTTGAACCTACTTGGGCCTGGTTGGCATATGTGATGAACATTAAGAAATCATCTTGCTGTGGAAGCATAATTATTTTTCTTCTCCCTTTTTGAAATATTTTTCCTTTTGATGCCAGTTTTCTTCCTTATTTATACAAGTTCAACAATTCAAAAGGAAAAGGCAATAATAAGGGTTTCAAAATGGCAGGGAAATTTGAAAGTCTCATGAACGTTCATGGTTTTGATCTGGGCTCTAGGTATATGAACTTAAAACCATTGGGTTGTGGAGGCATTGGCTTGGCTTTTTCTGCTGTCAGACAATGACTCTGACAAAAGAGTAGCCATCAAGAAAATTGTCCTAACTGATCCGCAGAGTGTCAAACATTCTCTACATGAAATCAAAATTATTAGAAGACTTAACCATGATAACATTGTGAAAGTGTTTGAAATTTTTGGTCCCAGTGGAAGCCAATTAACAGATGATGTGGGCTCTCTTACCGAATTGAACAGTGTCTATATTGTTCAGGAGTACATGGAGACAGATTTGGTGAACATGCTGGAACAGGGCCCTTTACTGGAAGAGCATGCTAGGATTTTCATGTATCAGCTGCTACAGGGGCTCAAGTATATTCATTCTGCAAATGTACTGCCCAGAGATCTCAAACCAGCTAATCTTTTCATTAATACCAAAGATTTGGTGCTGAAGATAGGTAACTTTGGTCTTGCACGGATCATGGATCCTCATTATTCCCATAAGGGTCATTGTTCTGAAGGACTGGTTACTAAATGGTACAGATCTCCACGTCTTTTACTTTCTCCTAATAATTATACTAAAGCCATTGACATGTGGGCTTTGCTGAAATGCTGATTGGTAAAACCATTTTTGCAGGTGCACATGAACTTGAACAGATGCAGCTGACTTTAGAATCTATACCTGTTCATGTGGAAGATCGTCAGGAGCTTCTCAGTGTAATTCCAGTTTACATTAGAAATGACATGACTGAGCCACACAAATCCTTAACTCAGCTGCTTCTGGGAATTAGTCAAGAAGCACTGGATTTCCTGGAACAAATTTTAACATTTAGCCCCATGGATTGGTAGATGGCAGAAGACGTGCTCTCCCATCCTTACATGAGCATATATTCTTTTCCAATGGATGAACCAATCTCCAGTCATCCTTTCCATACTGAAGATGAAGTTGATGATATTTTGCCTATGGATGAAATACATAGTTACATTTATAACTGGGAAAGGTACCAGGACTGCCATTCAGAGTATGACTGGCCTATACATAACAACTTTGATATTGATGAAGTTCAGCTTGACTCAAGGGCTCTGTCTGATGTCACTGAAGAAGTACAAGTTGATCCTCAAAAATATTTGGATGGAGATCCGGAAAAGTATCTAGAGGATCCTGCTTTTGATACCAATTACTCTACTGAGCCTTGCTGGCAGTACCCAGATCATCATGAAAACAAATATTGTGATCTGGAATATAGCCATACTTGTAACTACAAAATGAGGTCATCATCATATTTAGATAACTTAATTTGGAGAGAGAGTGAAGTTAACCATCACTGTGAACCCAAGTTTATTATAGATCTTTCTAATTGGAAAGAACAAAGTAAAGAAAAATCTGATAAGGAGGGCAAGTCAAGGGTAGCTCCTGTGGCTGAAGGAGTAGAGCGCCGGCCCCATATACTGGAGGTGACAGGTTCAAACCCAGCCCCAACCAAAAAAAAAAAAAAATGGCAAGTCAAAATGTGAAAAGAATAAATGGTTAAAGCTCATACAGCTCTGGAGGAAGCATCACAGCACGTGGCTGAGAAAGAAAGGGAAAAGAATCAGGAATTTGATCTTGATTCCTTTATTGCAGGAACTATTCAGCTTAGTTCATAACTAAGGCACAACACGAGCCTAGCGATGTTGTTGATAAATTAAATGACTTGAATAGCTCAGTGTCCCAATTAGAATTGAAAAGTTTGATATCAAAATCTGTAAGCCAAGAAAAACAGGAAAAAGGAATGGCAAATCTAGCTCAGTTAGAAGCCTTATAACAATCTTCTTGGGACAGCCAGTTTGTGAGTGGCAGGGAGGACTGTTTTCTTATAAATCAGTTTTGTCGTGAGGTAAGGAAGGATGAACAAGTTGAGAAGGAAAATACACTAGTTACTTGGACAAGTTTTTTTAGCAGGAAAGAAGATACTGAAATGCTAGAAACTGAGCCAATAGAAGATGGTAAGCTTGGGGAGAGAGGAAATGAGGAAGGATTTCTAAACAACAGTGGGGAGTTCCTGTTTAACAAGCAGCTCGAATCCACAGGCATCCCACAGTTCCACAGTCCAGTTGGGTCATCACTTAAATCCATACAGGCCACATTAACACCTTCTGCCATGAAATCCCCTCAAATTCCTTATAAAACATACAACAGCATTCTGAAACATCTGAACTAAAACACTCAGCAGACATTTCTCTTTGTATTCTTCATGAAATGTGTCATCTTTTCTTATTACTAGTGTCTAAAGTCATTTTTTTTACCTGAATCAGATGGTGTCATTTAGTAAGAATGTTATTAGTTCTCAGTTTTTAAAATTTAGACCTTTTTTTCTACATGTGAGATAGTTTTCATTTTAACTGGCATGTCGTTTGCACACAAAAATAAAGAATAGAGCAAAATAATGCAATGCAGGAGGAGACAAAAGAAATGCACTAAGACAAGTAAACACATTCTCTCATAGACCAATGATCTGTTTTACAGGAAACAAATCTTGCCTCGAAATTTACACAGTGAGACTGTACTTGATGGCATGAAAATATTTTTTTTCTAAAACATTTTTCATTCATGAGTATCTTCAAGTTTTTCATACTGTACCCATTTCTTAAAACACATGATACCAGCAGTAACTGAAAAAGAATGCTGAATTTGGTACACATGTGTTATCTACCTCAAGGTAACAAGTATGTGGCAGAGCATATGCCACCCACAGTGCTTCACGATATGCACTTCTATGTAGCCAGTGTTTATTGTAGTAAACTAACTATTCTTAATAAGATTTCTTCATCATTTATAAATGTTCTGGTATTCTTTATAGTGAAGTGTTAATACATCATATGTTATTTATTTTAGAAAATCAATATATTTTCTATATTTAAAAGTTAACTTAGCTTTTAAAATTTATTTGCAAATATACTTTTCCCATTTGGCACTATGGTTTGTTGACTACCTGGCTGAATATATAAAGTCACCTTCTCCTAAAGCTGTCTACGTACTTAACTTACATAAGTGTTCATTTTAAGTGCTCACTGTGTATAGGAATTTGTATTTTGAAGGTGCTTGATCTATCTACAAAGAAAAATTAGGAATTACTTTATTATAAAATGCTCCTAGAAGTCTTGATTGTGTTTATTTTTTAAAAAAACTGTTAATGACGTGTGTGCATGGAAGTAATTAAGGGACATCATTATTGTGGTTTAAAAGTTGTACATGGTAAGACGTTTTGTTTTTACTGTATGTTTTTACTGAACGATCTATTCCCCATCCCAAGGCAAGCATGAATAAAATTAGGTTAAATGTATAGCATGTGGCATTACAGTCTCTTAGAATTTGTTTCATCTATTTTATTTTATCGACTATGTCTGTATCTTTGGTTTACCCTGTTTAAAGAGAAAGAACCAATAAAACATGGCCAGAAAATAAATAAATAAAAAGAAATTTATTGCTAGGCACTCTATCTGGTTCAGGGGCTCTAAGAAAGCTTCAAAGACAAATTTCTTCTTTTCACCATTTCTCTGATATGTTGTTTGCCTTCATGCTTGTACAGTTATTGACCCATCTTCTTTCTGTATAAGGAGGAAAAGAAGACAGCAATAAGCAGGAATAAAAAAAATTTGTGTCAAGAATGTAAACCTATTTGAAATTTCTACCAAACATTTGTACATGTTTTATTGTCAAAGGTATTAATTGGTTGCCCATACATGCTAGGATACCTGAGAAATGTTTCCAGGCCAATTATGGTAAATTTTACAAGAACGGACAAGATCTTGCCTCTTTGGGCTGAGAAGTAGATGTTATCCTTTTCATTTGTGGCTAAAATTCTTCTTTTTACTCTTCTGATTACTAAAAGCAATTTTCATTTTGTAAAAAACTCAATGTAAAGTCCATGTCTTTATGTTAACCTGCTTTCTCCTTGGTCACTGCTCTTTCTCTGATATTATAAAAAACAAGATCCAAACAGAAATCCTCTTTCTTCCTCAATACCTCTGACACCCTCAGTCCTCATCCAAAAAGATATTTACAACTTAATTTTTCATTGTTTCTTATAAAACTCTGCCTTGAAAGTACCCTTATAGGTATTCTAAAAAGTAAAATGTATTGAAGTAATTTTAATTAGCATATACCAGTTGATACAATCATATTTATGTTCATCAGAGTGTTTATAGGTGATAGACTTCACCCTTTGTGTTCATAGTAATCTGGGGATTGTTTATCTATATATAATGTCATTTTTCTATTTATGACACATATATGTCATATGTAGTTCTCAATATTTTCCCATGCCTATCATTTTTAATACAAATAAAATAATAAAGATATTTTAGAATTCAAATAAAACAATACAGACATTTTGAATTTAAAAATTTTGACTTTTAAAATTCAAATTTAAGAAATGTTAGAATTCTGATTTTAGGTCATCAAATATGAAATGTCTAGTTTTGAGTCAAAAGCTTAGTTTATTATATCTCAAACAAGAAGCAGTACAATTAATCAAAATATGCACCTGAACTATTGACACAGTTTTTCCATTTTAAGTGTAACTTCTTTATGCCAGAAGCAAAGAAGCCTGGAGATTGAGTGGTGATGTAATTGTAAAAGGTGTTTTCCATAGCTTGTTGACAATTGAGTATTTTCCTTCCAAGAACTTGTCCAAACCCTGAAAGAAGTGGTAGTTAGTTGGTACAGGGTCTGGTGAGTATGGTGGATGACCAAGACCAGATACTGTAGTTTGAGTAGTGTGGTTTGTGTAACATGTGATTGAGGGTTGTCTTCCAAGAGGATTGTCCTAGTGCTATTGACCAATTTGAGCTCCTTAATCATAAGCATTGCCAACATTTTGTCCAGTTGGTTGCAGTAGACATTTGCTATAATAGATCGATCAGGCTTTACAAATCTATAGTGAATAATATCAGCACTGGACCACCAAACAGACACCATTAGCTTTTTGTGATGAATATTCAGTTTTAGAAACTTCATCTTTATCCATCCTTCATCCTGAATACTTGAGATTGTCAATAAGAATCCATTTTTCATCACACATAATAATTTGGTGTGGAACTGGTTCACCTTTATGTTGTGTCAAGAAAGAAAGGCATACTTCCAGACAATTCCTCTTCTGATGCTTGTTTCACGTGGAACTCATCTATCCAGTTTCTTTACCTTGCCAATTTGTTTCACTAGTCCAACATAACATTCAATCTTGCTGCTAATTTATGCATAGGTTGAGAGGGATTTGCTTTCTCCCATTGTTGTCTGGCAGGCTGAGACTGGATTTAAACCTGCCAGCTCAGGTGTACATGGCTGGCACCCTAGCCGCTGAACTACAGGTGCCAAGCCTCCCCTACAGTTTTTAAGTTATCATTATCCATCTAACCATGTAGATCACCTACATGGTTCATTTTCAGGAATAAAATTACCACAGTGGAACTTCTGAAACCATCAACATAGAAATGAACTTTTCAGGTAGCTTTAATTTATTACATTTTTAATATTTTAGATACAGGCTATTTATTTTGGAATTCAAACAATATAAAACTTATTGGTTTTAAATTTCATGACTTTAAACCATACTTCAATCAAATAGAAATTTACTGTTCAGATATCATTATTAAGTTTTAAAAATAATATGTATGTTATTGATTTCAGAATTCAAAACAATGAAGAAATTTTATAGTTAAAAATGAACTGCTTTTAATTTCACAACCTTATGCTATAACTAGTGCAAATGATATAAATTTATGATTTTAATATTTAAGTTATTCAATTTTTGAAATTACGTATTATTAGCCTGATTAAACAGTGGAATCTTAACTATAACTTGAAAAACACTCTCCTAACCTGTCAGTAGTCTCTTTCATTTTATAACAGAAAACACTACAGACACTGTTGATTATCGAAATGCTGGTATGTCAACTGTAGAACCAACTTGATGAAGTCAGTGAAGACTTGAGTAGCTGGCTCCAATCTTTATGGAAATTAACTGAGTATTAGAGAGGGCTGGGTAATGAAAAAGCAAAAAGGAAGAAAAAGAAAAAGGAAAAAGAGGGAGGGAGAGAAGGAGGGAGGAAGGAAGGAAGGAAGGTAGGTTGGGAGGCGAGCAATTTGGTAAATTTTATACAAATTGCTAGTGTATTTTTCTTTCTGACTCAGAGTTTCTTTTCTAGGATCTGATTCTACCAATATACTTGTTCTTGTGAGAATTGCAGTAGGAAAAAAATATATATTCTGGCATATAGTGGAACTTGTTATACTGTAAACACAACTTAAATAGCTAGCAAAAAGAACTATTTTTCTGGCTATTTGAAAATAGCCATCATTATTCATTCATGCAAAAGGATATTATGAAATTTATGAAAGAATGACCAAGTGTAAAATGTATTGATATGGATCGATATGTAATTGCAATTTTTTTTAAAAAGCAATACTAGAGTAATAGTATTCAGAGAAAGTGCAACGTTTAATTTAATACTGTGTACATGAAGAATCTCTAGAAGAATGCAAGAGAAATGATAAGTTTTGACATAAACTAAGTGGAGGCATAGTATGTAGAATTTCATTTTATGTCTTTCTATATTTTTGGTTTGTTAAATATGCAAATGTATCTTTTTTTCTAAATTAATAAATATGTTTGAAATGTTCTTGTGGCTTGTTTCCAGACATCATTTATTAGTGTGCTGGCACTCCCCACAATGCTATCAGTCTCTTTATCATCAAAGACTACAAAATAATCAGATTCTATATCAATTTAAATGAAGAATTCCATTCTAACTTCTAAATTGGAATCACTAAACACAGATATTTGGTAGAATACATAGTTCTAGCAACCAGATATCTCAAATTGTGAAAAATACTCGACGCCATTTTACTTATTATGCATGCTTTTAAAATTGATATATATAAGTTTATGCCCCATTTTTAAGACTGTCTCTACCATATCTCTGTTATTACATATTAAACATTTTGGTTTTTAATTCTTTTGCTTGACAATGTTGAGTGCCTACTTCTTTTTAGTTTGCACCACGTCCACAAAGCTTTTCTATATCTTATTTACATTCTTATGTTATAGGGTAATTTATTTAAGAGCTTCTTTTCCACAGATAAATAGTGGTGAATGAATCATTTATATCTTTAGTATAAGGTTTAAAAAATAAAAATACTAAAAATAATAATAGCTATGAAAACATGTCAAGAGAAGTATAATATGAAATGTTATAAAGTGTGTTATCAAAAATTAAAATATAGGGAGCAGGGAGAGTAAAAATAAAAGTTATTTTAAGTTATCAGAATTAAATTGTTATCAGCTTGTTCCTGTTATAAACATGAGGAATTCTAGGCAAACTTCATGGTAGCCACCAGGCAAAAACCTGGTGTAGATACAGAAAAATAAAAAGTAAGGAATTTAATCACAAAGGAGGATAGCATGGGAGAAAGAAACAAAAAATCTACAAAACAACTATGAAACTATGAAAAAACGGTAGTAATAAGCCCATGTCTATCAATAATTACTTTGAACATAAATGGATTAAATTCTCCAATCAAAAACAATAACTTAGAAATGATTGCCTATTAAAAAAAGAGAGAGATCCCAAATAAACAATCCAATGTTACACCTCAAGAAAATGGATAAAAGAATAAATTAAGCTCTTAGTTACTAGGAAGAAGGAAATAGTGAAGATTAGAAAAGAAATTTTTAAAAAAATGCTAGAAAAACCACAGAAAGTATCAACAAAACTAACAGTTGATTTTTTTATAAAAATTAACAAAATGAACAAATCTTTAGCCATGCTGACTAAAATAAAAGAGAAGGGTTAAATAAATAAAATCAGATATGAAAAAGGAGGCATTACAACTGACATCACAGAAATACAAAGAATCCTAAGAGGTTATGATGAATTATTGTTTACCAAAAAATTGAATAATCTAGAAAAAATAAGTAAATTCCTAGACACATGCAATCTACCAACGCTAAATCACAGAGAAATGGAAAACAGACTGATGATAAGCAAAGAGATTGAATCAATAATAAAAAAAATCTTTTCTCAAAATAGCGGAGGACCTTCTGGTTTCAATGCTGAATTCTACCAAACATTAAAAAACAAAAGAACAGCAATCCTTCTCAAACTGCCCCAAAACAATTGAAGAGGAGGGAACATTTCCAAATCCATTTCATTACAAGCATTACTATGATATCAAAATTAGATAAAGACATTACCAGGAAAGAAAATTACTGGCTAATATACCTGATGAACACAGATGTAAAAATTTTCAGCAAAATGCTAGTAAACAGAATTCAACAGTGTATTAAAAGTATCATTCATCACGATCAAGTATGATTCATCCCTGTGGTGCAAGGATGGTTCAACATAGACTAATAAATGTGATACACCATGTTGACAGAATGAAGGACAAAAATTATGTGATCATCTCAATAGATGAAGAAAAGGCTTTCAACAAAATTCAACATGCTTTTATGCTGATCACTTTCAACCAATTTGTAAGGAATAATTACCTCAACAAAAAGAATGTGTATGGCAGGCTCATAGGTAACATCAAACTCAAGGGAGAAAGGTTGAAAGCTTTTCATTTTTGATCAGGAACAGTACAAGGATGACCACTCTTGCTACTTCTATTAACACAGTAAAATTCATTTAAGAAGAGAAAAAAATAAAAGAAATCCATGTTGGAAAAGTAGTTAAATCATTTCAGTTTCCAGAAGATATGATATTATATATAGAAAACACTGAACACTCCTTCAAAACACTGTCAGAAGTAATGAAGTCAAGTGAGTTAAAAGGACAGTAATAAGAAGCCCACTCAAAAAGAAATTCAGAAAACAACCCCATTCACAATAGGCATGAAAAAATATTTAGATATCAGTTTAACCAGTGAGGTGAAGGGTTTGCATTCTGAAAACTATTAAACATTGGTGAGAGTAATTGAAGAGGATAAATAAATGGATAAATGGAAAAAATCTTCACGTTCATGCATTGGAAGAAATGCACTTAAATGTCCACACTACCCAAAACTACCTACAGGTTTGTTGTAATCTCTATTGAATTTTCAATAACATTTTTCACAGAAATGAAAAATTAATTCTAAACTTTGTATGGGCGGGGGGGAAGCAGAGCAAGATATCGGACTAGAGGCATCTTCTTTGCAGCCGTGTGTGGTGAGATTGGGGAGAAAAGACTCCAGGCACCTCTGGCTTGAGGGCTCAGCCCAGAAGCATCCCTTTGGGGGGCATAAGGAGGCAGCAGGAGACTTCAGGACCCCCAAAGGAGGATGGAAGCAGTGAAGAAGCAGCAAGTACTTATTTGTGGACAGAGGCTGCCATGCGGCAGCTGCGGCAGTGATGGTTTGCAGACAGAGAAGGCTGGTCCTGTGAGTTTTTTTTTTTTTTTTTTTTTTCTTGACCTGGGCATTTGTTTGAGTTACCTTGGGAGAGCTTGGGCGAGTGAGTGAGTGGTTTTGAACATCACCCAGGGTCAGGACTGAGCCACCTGGCTGAGCCGAGCTTTCATTGTTCAGCTACAGGCTAGGTGCAGCCATTGCAGGCTTGGCTCTCAAGATCCTAGTGTGAGGCCAGTTCTGGCACACCTGATAAGCAGGGCAGACATTCCTGGGGGGATCTGAGCAACACACACTTACTCGGAGAAGCCAATGCATAGCCAAGGGACACAGTTTGGAAAAGTCACCATATCAATAAAAGCAAGAGAAAGACCATATGATCCTCTCAATAGATGCAGAAAAAGCATATGATAAAATTCAGCATTTTTTTTCTAAAAAGAACACTAAAGAAAATAGGTATAGGTGGCACATTTCTTAAGCTAATTGAAGCTATCTATGACAAACCAACCGCTAACATTATACCGAATGGAATAAAACTGAAAGCTTTTCCACTTAGAACTGGAACCAGACAAGGATGTCCACTATTGCCACTATATTCAACATTGTGCTGGAAGTTCTAACCAATGCAATTAGGCAAAAGAAGGATAAAAAGGGCATCCAAATGGGGAGCTAGAAGGTCAAACTCTTGCTCTTTTTTTATGATATGATCTTATACTTAGAAACCCACAAAGGCTCAACCACAAAACTCTTGTAAGTGATCAGAAAATACAGTAACATCTCAGGATATAAAATCAATGTCCACAAATGAGTGATGTCATCAGAGGCGGTTGGGCCCGGGCTACAGCGCCCCCCACCCCCACGATGCGTGATGTCGTTGAGCAGTCGGAAGCTCCCTCACGTGTATTGCCAGCTCTGTTCAGGGGCCATGGGTCGCTCCAGCCGGACTGGAGCGCTCCAAGCGCACTCCCTAGCTGGCCAGATGAAGGTGAAGGGGCCGAAGCCCGACCTGGATGAAATTCACCGCGAGCTGCGGCCTTAGGGTTCCACATAGTTCTTGTCCAACCCGTACGCTGAACCTGACCCTGACCTGCTAAGGGGCGGCCTGCATCGCTGTCTGGCCTGCCCTAGGTACTTCATCAATTCTGCCACACTGAAGACCCACTTTTGATCCAAAGACCACAAGAAAAGGCTGAAGCAGCTGTGTGTCGAGCCCTATAGTCAGCAAGAGGTGGAGAGGGCAGTGGGTGTAGGTTTCTGTGTGCCCCCTAAGACACTTGCAGTGCCAACAGAAGTGTCCACTGATGTCCCTGAGATGGACACATCTAACCTGACGTGGCCGGGGGATGCAAGGCAGATGAGCTGCCCATGGACTAGGCTAGGAGAGTGTGTCAATTTATTTTAGCCTTTGGGTTTGGGGAGTGACTGGCCTCTTTTGGGTGTCCTTCCCCCAATAAAAGAACTGGACAAAGCCAAAAAAAAAAGTCCTTAGGTATCAAACAAGCCAAAGTTCACAAAGTTCTTGCTGCCTGAGCTCTCTAAGACAAGGATAAATCTAAGATATCCCTAAGTGATTGGTACAAAGGGGAGGGGAAGAAGGCTTGTAGAAAGTCATTTCAAATATATACAACATACACAAATTCTAGGGATTAGATTAAAATCCTGATTTCTTTTGTTTAGAAAAATTACCAGTAATTTGATATAAATTTATAGGTGAGAAATGAGAGTGGAGAGATTAGTTACAAAAGAGTCAAATCTTTTCTAGCTATGAAAGGAGGAAAATCAACCTCCATGCAAGATCAAAACAGGCCTGGTGTTAACCAATGAGGAAAGCAGATACAGATAAAACTGGTACAAAGTTAGCAAGAAACACTGTTTCTCCCAAAGTTATGCAGCAGCTGTAGAATGCCTGGCATAGTGGCGGCATGCCTGTAGTCCCAGCTACTTGGGAGGCTAATGTAAGAGGATCACCCTAACCCAGGAGTTTGAGGTTGCTGTGAGCTATGAAGCCAAGATATTCTACCCAGGGCAATAGAGTGGGTAGAGACTCTGTCTCAAAAAAAGAAAAAAAAATGCCACAGAGGAAGGAATGAAGTTCTTTAGTCAAAATATCTGCTGCATCACATGTATCATGCCCCTTAGTTTGCTGTTCTCTATTTAACACCAAAGCCTAGGATATGAATTCTTCTTTGCAGATACATGTCCTCATTACCAGTGCTTTCTTCAAACAATGTTGAATAAAAAGTTTTTCTGCCAATGAGGTAAGAAATGATTTTGAATATTATCAAGGGAGTAATATTCCTTTTTCTAACTGGATGTGGCACTGTGGGGAACATTTCTGTTTTTAGGAATTACATGTGCATTTTATTTGGGGGCACTGAGAAGAAATCTTTACACCTTATTCTCATCCATTTGGCTTTTACAAATACCCTATTTCTTTTTTCCAAAGGAATCCCAGTGACAATAGCAGCTTTGGATTTGAGAAACTTCCTAGATTATCTTGAGAAGATGGCTTGGGGGCTTTCTATCTGAGCCAGCAGTTTCCTCATAGTGGTCCTGGTCATCACCATCAGTCCCATAGCATTGGCATGGAGGATGCTGAAGCCAAGGTCCGTATGGCATATTCTGCCTTTCTTTCTCTTCTTTTGGACACTCAATACCTTGATGAGCATAAATTTACTCTATTCCATCACAAATAGCAGCATCAACAGATCACAAATTAGGGAAAGTGACAACTATTATTATTTTCTACCAGAGAAGTGAGAAATAAGATGGATTTTACTCACACTCATGGCCCTGCAAGCCCTGTTCTAGGGTCTCATGGGCTGGGCCAGTTCCTATATTGTATTTCTTCTCCATAAGCACCACAAACACGTTCTCTACATTCAGAACTCCAAATCTTTCTGTAAAACTCCCCCTAAGATAAGAGCTGCTCAAAGTGTCCTCCTCTGGTGTTTTATTTTGCTTTCTTTTATTAGGAGGATTGTATTATTTCTTTATATTAAAATCTCTTTGTAAAGAATAATTTCATCATCCTAAATATTCAAGAATGTCTAACTCTTGGGTATGCAATTGTCAGCCCATTTGTGCTGATTCACAGAGATGAACACATAACTAAATACAGGCACACTGAGACTGGAGAAAATGTGTTTTTCATTGATCCTTTTAATAGACAAATTTGAAATAACTTTTAATTCTATTATGCTGTATGTAAAGTAAAATCAGGTAAGAGTGGTTTAAACATTTTGCATACAACAATTATGGTGACCTGAAGCCCTGACCTGGCACAAAAATAATAGGAAGCTAGAGAAACCCAGATAATTTCTCCTTCTCCACTCTCCCACCCTAAAGAAATGGCTTTAATTCTAACGTTGACCTGGCTCTATAGATATAGGTATATAAAAAATGTTATACATTTTAGCATTTGTTATTTTATAAATGCATATTAAATATCTGGCAAAAGGAACTATTTTCCTGGCTATTTGAAAATAGCCATTAGCATCCATTTATGCTAAGGAGTATTGTGGAATTTATGAAAGAACAAGCAAGTACAAAATATATTGATATAGAATGATACGTAATTTTAATCAATAAAAGAAAAGCAGTGCAAGAGAAATAAAATTCAAAATAAATTGAAATATATTTAATTCGATGTTACATGAAGAATCCCTGGAGGAATACAAGAGAAATGATAAATTTTAAGAGAAACCAAGTAGATGGAGCCATAGTACATAGAATTTCATTTTGTATCTTTCATGTTTTGATTTTGTTAAGCAGATAAATGCATGTTTTATTAAGTGAATTACATTTGAAACAACTTGTGGCTTATTTCTAGACATCATTTATTAGTGCACAGACACTCCCAACAGACACTCCCAGTCTCTTTATCATCAAAGAATTGCAAAATAAGTACATTCTACATTAATTTAAATTGATAATTCAGTTCTTAACTTCTTAAATTAGAATCACCAAATACAAGTATTTTGGCAGAATAGACAGTTCTAGCAACCAGGTATCTCGAATGTGAAAAATACTTGATGCTATTTTGCTTACTATACATGCTTATAGCAGAAAATCTACAAAATAATACAAACTAGCATCCACCCCATTTTTAAGAATGTCTCTGCCATATCTATGTTATTGCAAGCATAAACATTTGGATCTTGAACTCCTCTGCTTGACAACAGTGAATGCCTTCTCTTTTTGGTTTATACCATGTCCACAACAACTTTTAAATAAGTATTTATGTTACAATGCTACAGTGTCATTTGGTTAAGAACTTCTCTTCCTGGTACAAAAGCCAGGTTGCACTGCTTGCGTTTGCTGTGTAAAGTCCCCCTAATAATAATGTCCCACCCGCCAGAGGTGTGTCACACCGTGAACTCCCGCCCCCTCCCTCTTTCCCTCTCTCTGCTACTGCATTCCCCCTCCCCCTACCATGTGCTAGCATCAATTGTCCTCATATCAGAATTGAGTACATTGGATTCTTGCTTCTCCATTCTTGTGATGCTTTACTGAGAAGAATGTATTTCAACTCCACCCAAATTATTACAAAAGATGTAAAGTCACCATCTTTTTTAGTGGCTGACTAGTATTCCATGGTATACATATACCACAGCTTGTTAATCCATTCCTGGGTTGGTAAGCATTTAGATTGTATCTATAATTTGTCATTGTAAATTGAGCTGCGATAAACAGCCTAATACAAATGACCTTATGATAAAATGATTTTGTTTTCTTCTGGGTAGATGCCCAGTAATGGAATAGCAGGATCAAAAGGGAGGGCTATTTTGAGATCTTTGAGGATTCTCCATACTTCCTTCCAAAAGGGTTGTATTAGTTTGCAGTCCCACCAGCAGTATGAAAGGGTACCCTTCTTTCCACATCCACACCAGCATCTGCAGCTTTGAGTGTTTGTAATGTGGGCCATTATTACTGGAGTTAGGTGATATCACAGGGTACTTTTGATTTGCATTTCTCTGATAATAGAAACAGTGAGCTTTTTTCCTGTGCTTGTTAGCCATTCTTCCAACTTCTTTAGAGAAGGTTCTATTCATCTCACTTGCCCATTGATATAAGATTGCTGCCTCTTTTTTTTGTTGCTTAATTTGAGTTCTCTATAGATTCTAGTTATCAAGCTTTTGTCTGATTCATAAAATGCAAATATCTTTTCCCAGTCTGATGGTTGTCTATTTGCTTTGGTTGTTATCTCCTTAGTTGTACAGAAGCTATTCAGCTTAATTAAGTCTCATTTGTTTATTTTTGTTGCTGTTGCAATTGTCACTGGAGTCTTCTTCATAAAGTGTTTTCCCAGGTTGATACCTTCAAGTGTTTTCCCCACACTTTCTTTGAGGATTTTTATTGATAAATGCCCAGATTTAGATCTTTTATCCATCTTGAATCAATTTTAGTGAGTGGAGAAAGGTGTGGGTCCAGTTTCACTGTTTTATACATGGTTATCCAGTTCTTGCAACACCATTTATTGAACAGGGATTCTCCCCCTCTGCCCCCATGTGAATGTTCTTGTTTGGTTTATCAAAGATCAGGGGAGATTAATTCCCATAATGTCATTAAATATATTGGTATTCCCCATATATCCATCCTGTAGATTTATAGGCTTGATTGGATATAGTATGTTGTTTTGGTTTGGCTCAAATTCAGACATAGAGGAGGCAACCTTTCCACTAGAGCAGCAGTTCTCAGTCTGTGGGTCAGCCTCTAGTGCAGTGGTTCTCAACCTTCCAATGCCATGGGCCTTTAATTCAGTTCCTGTGGGTTGTGACCCACAGACTGAGAACTGCTGCTCTAGTGGAAAGGTTAATCTCCCTGCTGTAAGATTTTAATTTCATCTATTCAATTCTAGATGTTTATGTCTCTATTTTTATGCTAATACTATGCTGTTTTGATCACTATAGCCTTATAGTACAGCCTAAAATCTGGTAGGCTAATGCCCCCTGCCTTGTTTTTGGTACTAAGAATTGCCTTAGCTATACAGGGTTTTTTTCTGGTTCCATACAAAATGAAGAATTATTCTTTCCAAATCTTGAAAGTATGATGTTGGTATTTTAGTAGACATTGCAGTGAACCTGTAGATTGCTTTGGGAAGTATAGACATTTTAACAATGTTGATTCTTCCCAGCTATGAGCATGATATGTTCTTCCATTTGTTAGTATCTTCTGATATTTCTTTACTTAGGGTTTCATAGTGTTCTTTATAGAGGTACTTCACCTCTTTTATTAGGTATATTCCTAGGTATTTCATTTTCTTTGACGCTACTGAGAAGGGAATTATGTCCTTGATTACCTTCTCATCTTGGCTGTTACTGGCATATACAAAGACTACTGATTTGTGGACATTGATTTTATATCCTGAGACATTACCATATTTTTTTATCACTTATAGGAATCTTGTGGTTGAGTTTTTGGGATTCTCTTAGTATAAGATCATATCATTGGCAAAGAGGGAGAGTTTACCTTCCTCTGCTCCTATTTGGATGCCCTTCTTACCTTCTCTTCCCTGATTGTATTGGCTAGAACTTCCAGCACTATGTTGAACAATAGTAATAGAAGACAACCTTATCTTGTTCTAGTTCTGAGTGAGAAAGCTTTCAGTTTTACTCTATCAGTATAATATTAGCTGTGGGTTTGTCATAGATGGCCTCTATCAGTTTAAGAAATGTGTTGTTTATGCCTATATTCTTCAGAGTTCTACTTAGGAAAGGATGTTGAATTTTATCAAATGCTTTTTCTGCATCTATTGAGAGGATCATATGGTCTTTGTTTTTGCTTCTGTTGATATGGTGAATTACATTTACTTACTTGCATATGTTAAACCAGCCTTCATCCCCAACTTAATTGTCCACAGTGATTGCCTGATTATTTCCTCAGCATTCAGGTTCTGCCAGGTTGGGAACTCATCTCTCCAGAATCCTTCAGAGGCAGGTCTCACTGTGTACCCAGACAACAGTTCCTGTGGGTGTGGGAGTCCCTGAGCCTGTCACCACTGGCGGTCCTATCCCAGCAGACACAACTAAGATGGGTATGTCCCTAGG
The DNA here is from genome assembly GCF_000181295.1 of Otolemur garnettii. Classification (NCBI taxonomy): domain Eukaryota; kingdom Metazoa; phylum Chordata; class Mammalia; order Primates; family Galagidae; genus Otolemur; species Otolemur garnettii. Next base: position 2,199,468 of record NW_003852618.1, read on the forward strand.
AGATCTGCCCTCACAACCTTCTCACCACCTTTCCATAATGGCCAACACCTTGCTGCCAGGACCTTCCCAGAATGGCCATCTCTACTGCTGCCAAACTGGTGGCAAATCCACTCCAACCAGCCCTCAAATCTGGCTACTATATACTGTTTGGTTTGCCCACTTTTCCAGGCTATCCACTCAATGCACTTCCCCTGAGAACTGAAAACTGCAAAAAGGCTTCCTTATGTCCCAGACCTTCCAGGTCCTGGCCACTCCTAGCTGGCCGCCCACGACTCCCACCAGCTGCTCGCAAGACTTACAGAGTGTGTCAAGCCTCTCCACCCTGCTGCTCCAGTTCATGCACAGCAACCAGGACTCCGCCCCCTCAGAGTGTACCCAGAGCCACAACTCCAGGCAAAATCTCCTCACCAAACGCGTGGCCCAACTCCTCTCCAATGCTTTTGATAAATTCCTCTATAGTATTTTACAGAGGTTCTGACATTTCAGCTTCATTTAGTGCAGGACAATTTGGGGTCATTTTTTGGTCAATCAATCTAGCAAAATTTAGAGCTATTCATTGCCCTTTATGCCAAAATACTGAACTCATAATCTGTATTTAATGTTTCCATATCAATACTTCCAGCCTGACTCGACTTAATACTCATTTAAGCTTGATTTGATTCTCTATTTTAAATCCATTCCACACATATACTTTACCTGGAATCACAAGCAATTTGGAAACTGTTTATAAATTATTTTCTGAGGTGTGCATGACTTTGCTCTAAATGTTATCTGCCTGTGAGATCTATGCCAGAATTTTTACATCTTCATAGAGCATCCTACGCTGCCTAGTTATGTTGATCAGAATGGGATTATCTATTTTATAAAGCCTCTAGTGCAGTGGTTCTCAACTTTCCAAAGCCATGGGCCTTTAATTCAGTTCCTGTGGGTTGCGACCCACAGACTGAGAACTGCTGCTCTAGTGGAAAGGTTGCCTCCTCTATGTCTGAATTTGAGCCAAACCAAAACATCATACTACATCCAATCAAGCCTATAAATCTACAGGATGGATATATGGGGAATACCAATATATTTAATGACATTATGGGAATTAATAATTTACAAAGTTCTATTGCACCACTGTTTTGGTTTTTCAAGTTGAATGGAATGAGATTTTAAGGGAGGGGGGAGTGAGAATGTTATAGATAGCAAAAGACAAAGAATAAGGTAATCAGGGGGATATGAATAAGAACAACTATAAAACTGCTGGATATCAGGTGTTATTAAAGAATTAAGAATTAGTTAATATGATATTTGCATGTTTGTGGTTGGGGTTTTCTAGTACTTTTTAGTATCTTTATTACCAAGGTATCCTGAAGTGTTTTCTTGTAAAATAAAACTATATACATGTATTGGATGTGCTTTAAAATATTTTGGTCTAGTGGGAAAAAAAGAGAGGAGACTTGAAAAGTACTGTTGACATGTTAATGATTGAAGCTTAGTGGTAGATTTGATTTGTGGCCATAGTAAGACATTGTGCCATTTCACTTGAGTGTATGTTTCACATTTTTTCCTGATAAACATAGAAAAACTCAAGAGCCATGTTCTGGGAACTTGAGGCTTGGAAGATCTCTACAACTCGTCCACATCTGCCGAATCATAACAGGAGAACTTGGAGCACATCTGAATCTCCAAGATATTGAGTGATCAGAGGATCCTGAGGATCAAGGGGATAGGAAGCCTCTAGAACCAGTTCCTCCACCCTCTGCACATTGCCTTAGCAATCACATCACAACCATGATTGATTTACAAACAAGGAAATAGAGAGTTCTGGATCTATGGTGCTACAAAGTCTGTAGACTGCTGTCATCCACAGCTGGGACCTACTTATTCCCGGCTCCTCAAAAATCTCAGGAACATGAAACTGGGGAATCTGACCTTTTCTGCTGCCACATTCAATCTTTCCCCACACTCCTATGTACAAAGCAACAAAGGAAGCCTTGTCCTTAGGTGGGGTGCCCTTTTTTATTATTGCTTCGCTTTGCTTTGCTTATTTTTTCATATAGGGTCTTGTTCTATTGTGCTAGCATGAGCCCCTTCAGGGAGTCCAGATTGACTGACACTGAATCCAGATGAGGAGAGAGGCTCCCACACATGTTTATCTTGATTTCTGAGGGGGGCTAGGTGTCCACAGCTTTGAAATTACTGAAGGACAAAGCAATTGTGGTGCTGGAATAGCCCAAATGGTAGTCACGAGTGCAGGCACAGCTGGAAGATCAATGTTCCTGCTCTTCAAAGTATCTCTTTTTCTTCCTGGTGGCCGCATTAAAACAGGAATCACGCAAGCCTTGCTGAGAGGGGAGGGTTTTTAGGCTTCTGGTTTTCTGAAATCCGTATAAAATTAAGAAAATTGAGAGGGACAACCTACCCAATGGGAAAGGATATTTGCATATTTTGAATAAATATTAAGCAAAAGCTTAATAAACAGGTTCTATACAGAACTTCAATTAATCCACAAGAAAAAAAATCAACAATCCCATACATCAATGGGGAAGAGAGATGAATAGAATCTTCTCTAAAGGTGAATAGATGAATGACTGGCAAACACATGAAAAAATGCTCATCATCCCTAATTATTAGAGAAATGCAAATGAAAACCACCCTGAGATATCATCTAACCCCAGTGAGAATGGCTTATACCACAAAATCTCAAAACTGCAGATGCTAGCACAGATGTGGAGAGAAAGCAACACTTTTACACTGCTGGTGGGACTTGGCAAACTAATACAACCTTTTTGGAAGGAAATATGGAGAAACCTCAAAGAACTCAACCTAGACCTCCCATTTGATCCTACAATCCCATTACTGGGCATCTATCCAGAGGGAAGAAAAAAACTTTTTATTATAAAGACACCTGTACTAGGCTGTTTATCATAGCCCAATTTACAATAGTTAAAATGTGGAAATAGCCTAAATGTCCTTCAATTCAGAAATGGATTGGTAAGCTGTGGTATATGTATACCATGGAATATTATTCAGCCATTAAAAAAATGGAGATTTTGCAGCATTTGTACTAACCTGGATGGAGATAGAACACATTATTCTTAGTGAAGCATCACAGGAATGTAGAATTATGAATCCTGTGTATTCAACTTTGATATGAGAACAATTAATGACAATTAATGACACGGTAGGGCATAGGGGAAGGGGAGATCAGACAGAGAAGGAGGGAGTGGGTGAGGGAAAGGAAAAGGAGAAAAAAAAGAAAAAAGAAAATAGTGACTAATTCTCACATAAATTGGATTTAATTTTGACCGAAGTACATCACTTAAAAAACATTAATTTTTAATTCAACCTGGTAGTATGTTGTTTAGAATATTGTATCCTCATTTATATGTGAAATATGTTTGTAATTTCCCTTTATAATAATATATTTTCTCCAATTTTAATATCAGGTGTATCCAGATTAAGTAGAATGATTTTGAAGTATTTCTTCTTTTTCTATTGTCTACAAGATTTGGCATGATCTGTTTTTTGAAATTATCTTTTACTTTTATTTATAAATATTAGTTGTTTATTCTTTGAGACTTTGGAAAAAAATAACAATAAGTTAACTGATGAATCCATACTGAACCTCAGAGTCAAAGCATTCTATAATAGACATAGTTTTATTTGACAATGTGAATGCTACTTTCTTTGCATTACTATTATTATTGATTAATATTTTGATGCAGCAATCATCTGATTTCTTTTCTGAATGTATTTATCTTCATTCATTTATGAAGTTTTTGTTTCTAGTCCTTATCTTAAACATTGTTATTGATATTAAATTTTAAGCTTTTTTAATTTTGTGAAGGCAAAAAGTGGAAATCTAATAAACACATGTATATGTAAAAAAAAGAAAGAAAGAAAGAAAATTGAGAGATGTGACCAATTCTCCAAGGAAAAGTCAGCAGGTCATAAAAGGCATGGAAGTAGCAGTGAGTAGTGAGCCCTGGTACACATTCAGAAAGCTATTGGACATTTTCCTCTCAAGGATGTGCTGCAGTGCATCTTACCTCCTTTTCTTCCCTCCCTGCTCTGAGCCTCTGAGGCTGATGTGGGCAAGAGTATTTTGTTCACCCCAGCATCACCAGGACCCAATCCTCCACATTCAAAAAGTAATTCCTAAATAAATGTGAAAATGAATAAGCTATATTTCTAGAAGAATAAATAAGTAAAGTAAAAAAAAAGTTCTTTGCCAATTGCTCCTTGGGACAAGCATAAAAGATATTTGTAGAGACAGATGGCAAGGATAAGAATCATTACAGGTAGGAAAATGAGGGCAAATGAAATTTGGAAAGGAATCCTGCCATCAGCTGGAACCACCATCTCTAGATGTAAAAGCACACTATCTTATTGCACCACAGTAAAAAGCACCCTATATATCATTTTTCATTTTTGAGACAGAGTCTTACTTTATCACCCAGGGTAGAGTGCTATGGCATCACAGCTCACAGCAACCTCCAACTCCTAGACTTAAGCAATTCTTTTGCCTCAGCCTCCTGAGTAGCTGGGACTACAGGCACCCACCAGAATGCCTAGCTATTTTTTTGGTGCAGTTTGGCTGGGGCCGGCTTTGAACCCACCACCCTTTGTATATGGGGCTGACGCCTACCCACTGAGCCACAGACGCCACTCCCCTATACAGCATTTTCATTAAAAGGGATACCACCACAATAGAGTATCTTCATTTCAGAGGAAAATACCAGCTCTCTACAGTCTACTCATTGTTTGTGTGAAGCCAAGGCTGAAGGGAATAAACATAGTACAGAGTATTCCTGTTTCAATAGCTTCCTAACTAGTCTCTCCTTCTTCAATCTCATCACATTTCATACTTCCTAAAAGTCCATAGTGAGGGCAATTCTTATCCTTCAGTTTGGCAATTTAAACCACTCTGCTCAAAGTTCTTAAAAAGATCTTCAGTCCCTTCAATCTGAACTTCAATCATTTCACAACATCTCCAATTTTCCAGGCTGTTTTTTAAATTAATTCCAGCAAAAATCAGTGTTTAATACTTAAGCAGGCTTGTTGCTTTTCCTCATAGAGAAATTCCCACATCCACAACTGCCTGATCCCCCACTACCTTCCTTGCTCAAACACTCTGGCTCATTCCTCATTGCTTCAATCTGATGTGCCATGTGATATGGCTTTCTCAGAACCTCTATATCTTCATTCAGTCCTCTTTTAGCTTTTTCTGTTGTGTTATTTAATGTGGTCATGTGACTTTCTTTGTCAATCTGCATCTCAATATGAGCAATACCATCTTATTCTATTAACACAACACCAGCAAACATATATATGAACTTCAACAGAA
>NW_003852618.1:2204834-2232465 GCF_000181295.1 Otolemur garnettii
AAAAGCCCCTCCCCCTAAAAGAGGGAAATTAGAAGAGGAACAATTTGTTTTATCTAGCAATCTCTATAAGAGCCACTTCCCTCTGCCTAGGTGTTGGTAGTCCCTTTTGTCAAGCAGGTCATTCTGCTTTGGTCCAGTAAGGAATGTTTCCTTCTCAAATATCAATGTGATTTCTCAGGAAAAGCATATGTAATTTTGTGATAGTAAATGTTTTCTTTTATTACATATTTAAAATCAGTTAATATTAAAGACAATAAATAGTCTTGTATTAGGTTATTAAAATATCTCTGATTTCCTTACACACTAAGATCAATAGTTGATATTTCTGACATTTCACTTTCATACTTTTCATTTGTTTTGTGTGTGTGTGTGTGTGTGTGTGTAGATATATCCTCATTCTTTCAAATTGACATTTTGGCTTGTGATTATCTTTTGAAAAATAATTCTTAGAGTAGTATTTGTGAAACCATGGATAAGTCAGAAATTCATGTTATTTTTGCATATGAGTTCCATCATGGAACCAATGCAATGCAGATAGTTTGAAATGTCAATGAAATATTCAGGAAGGAGACAGCTAATGAACACACAGTAAACTATTGTGCTTAAAGTTCTTAAATGAATCTTCAGTCCCTTTAATTTGAACTTCAACCATTTCGCATCATCTCCAAGTAAGTGAATGCTTACTTCTGGTGCTTTTATTCTTGAAATGGAAACATATGGGCGAGCTAAGATCAAAGTGAAAAAGATGAGCTGATAGTTGTAGAGGAAGCAAATCCATCTCAACCTACAAGTGAATTAGCAGCAAGATTTGGTATTACTATTCTAATAATATTGGAGCATTTGAAACAAATCAGCAAAGAAGCTGGATAGATTGGTTCCACATGAATTAAATAAGTCAGATGAATCATCTTGAAGCTTGACTTTCTTTGTGGTCAAGACATAAAGGCCACTTCTACACCATATTGTTGCATGTGATGAGAAATTGTATCTTTTTGACAATTGCAAACATTCACCACAATGGTTGGGTAAAGATGAAGTGCCCAAACATATTCCAAATCCAAATTTTCATCACAAAAAGCTAATGGTGTCTGTTTGGTGGTCTAGCACTGGGACTATCCACTGTAGCTTCATGAAACTGGTCAATTAATTACAGGGATGTCTACTGAAACCATATTGATGACATGACAAGGATGTTTATAATTAACTAGCCAACATAGGTCAATAGAGGCAGGCCAATTCTCTTGCAAGAGAAAGTTGTTCCACAAACCACCCTACTCAAACTACAGAAGTGGAGTTGGAAACTCTACATTACCCAACGTATTCACCAGAACTGTACCAACTACCACTTACTTCTTCCAAGCTTTGGACCACTTGTTGTATGGAAAAATATGCAATTCTCAAGAAGCTATGGAAAAAACCTTTTGAGATTTCATCATCAATCACTCTCTGGGCTTCTTCACAGCTAGTGTACACAAGCTACCATTAAGATGTCAAAACTAGGTTGATAGTTTAAGTGCATACTTTAATTAATTATAGTGCTTCTTGTTTGAAATATAATATACTTTTGATTCAATATCAGATGTTTCATATCTAACGACTTAATTGCTTCATTGTTCAACTCTTTTATCTGTTAAGGGAGAGGTCTTGGATTCAAGTCCTCAGGGTATTTTCTTATTCCTTCCCTCCCTCCTTTTCTGCCTTCCTCTCCTTTTCATTGTTCAGCCTTCCCTGATTGTTTAGTTTCTTTCCGGAAAAGTTGGGGCCACCTACTCTGTTCTCCATTTACTTCATCAAGTTGATTCCACAGTTGAACTATCCACAATCACATAATCAACAGTGTCTGTAGTGGTCTATCTTTTATAAGATGAAAAAGACTACTGCTGGGTTAGTCCAGTGGTATTCAAATTCTGTTTAAGGTTACTATTTAATTCAATATTATTAAAATGTGTAAAATATATCTAATAAATAAACAGTATTATATTTAATTTTCAAAATTAAATAATTTGGAGATTACTAAAACCACAAATTTATATCATTTGCATTAATTATGGAATAAAGTCATGAAATTAAAAATAACTTATTTTTTAATTATAAAATTTATTGATTTGAATTCAGAAAAACAGCATATGTACAATTTTAATAGTTTAGCAAAGACATCTGTAATAAACAGTCTAGTGCAAATGTCCTTGTGATAAAATGATTTTTTTTTTCTTCTGGGTAGATGCCCAGCAATGGGGTGCAGGATCAAAGGGGATATCTAATTGTAGTTCTTTGAGGATTCTCCATACATCCTTCAAAAATGTTGTATTAGTTTGCATTACCACCAGCAGTATCAAAGGGTTCCCTTCTCTCCACAGCCAAGCTAGCATCTGTGACTTTGAGACTTTGTGATGTGGGCTATTCTCACTAGGGTTAGATGATATCTCAGGGTGGTTATGATTTGAATTTCTCTGATGATCAGGGATGATGAGCATTTTTTCATATGTTTGTTAGCCATCTGTCTGTCTTCGTCCAAGAAGGTTCTATTCATATTTCTTGTCCAGACGTAGAAGGGATTGTTTACTCTTTTTTTGTTGATTAATTTGAGTCCTTGGTCAGTTCTACTTATCAACCCTTTGTCAGATTCATACCCTGCAAATATCTTTTCCCTTTCTAAATGCTGTTTTGCTTTACTTGTTGTGTCCTTAGCTGTGCAGAAGCTTGTCAGCTTTATTAAGCCCCCATTTCTTAATTTTTTTTGTTGTAGAGATGGCCAGTGAGAGCTTTGTCATGAAATCTTTCCCCAGCACAATATCATCAAGAGTTTTCCCCACACTTTCTTCTAAGATTTTTATTATTTTATATCTTAGATTTAGGTCTGTTATCTATCTTGGGTCAATTTATGTTAAGTGGTGAAAGGTGTGGGTCGAGTTTCAGCCTTTGTCTATCACAGCGCAATTTATAATGGCCAAAACGGGGAAACAACCTAAGTGCCTACCAATCCAGGAATAGATTAACAAGCTGTGGTATACATATTCCATGGAATATTATTCAACCATTAAAAAAGATGGAGGTAGAACACATTCTTCTTAGTAAAGCATCACAAGAATGGAAAAGCAACAATCCAATGTACTCAATTCTAATATGAAGGCAGCAGATGATCTAATACAAGGGGTGGGGTAGGGGAATGAGCAATAGGGATAGAAAAGGAGAGAGGGGGATGGGGGTCACAGTGTATGGCACCCCTCTTGGGGGAAAGACACAATTATAAGAGGGACTTTACCTAACAAATGCAATCAATGTAACCTAATTCTTTGTGAATCCCAAACAATAAAAAAAAAAAAAAAGACCGTCTGAACAGTAAATTGCTATTTGTTTGAATTATGGCATAAAGTCATGAAATTTAAAATATAGCTGTTAATTACAAAAATTTGTATTTTTTTAGTTTAAAAAGAAACAACCAGGACATAATTTTGGACACTTAATAAATTAAAGACTATCTGAACAGTAATTCTATTTTCATTAATTTATGCTATAAAGTCAAGAAGTTGAAAAAATTTGATTTTACTTCTAAAATTTATTTGTTGTTTTATTTGAATTCTAAAATACTAAATTTTAATGTTAAATGACTGTATTGTTTTCATTGAATACTGAAATGCCATCATTATTATTTTATTTTCATTAAAAATAACAATCATGTGAAAATACTTAGAACTTTATAGACATATGAGGCTATCTCATAAGTAAAAAGACAAATGTAATTTATAGATAGAAGCAAAACCCAGATTCCTAAGAACACAAGGATGAAATATATCTCCTATAACAAGTTGATAAACATAAAGCTCAACTGTTCATTTTACATTTTACCATATGAGCATTCTTTTGAAGTAGTATTTCATAATAAATAATTAAAATTAGGTTGTAAACAATTTCTTTGGTAAGGACTAAGAATGTCAAAGGTGTTGAGAAACAAAAAGAGTTTCTGTTTGAGTCTTGTTCTTTTCAATAGCCTTCAATAGCCAAGGAGGAGGAGTGACTGAAAGAGAAAGCAAGTTAGGATGGCATCAGGGAACTCACATTGAGTCCTTGGAAAAGGTGAAAATAGTTTTCAGAGGCCAGTGAGAAGAGTAAATACAAGCATTTTAGACATAAAGGAGACATCTCCTCTTCAACCCAACCCCATTTTTAATAACCGTGAGAATATACCTTGTAGACCACAATACTACAGATGTTGTTGGCCGGGACCCACAACTGTTGTATTATTAAATGCTTTGTTCTGCTTGTGCTGAGGTCAAGCTTCTCATGAACTGCTTTTAGCTAATAACTGTGTGATTAGAGGATGCTGAGACAGACAAGGGTCCTGGGACCTAGGACACCTCTGATGGATGAATTTAGCTCCAGGACTTCCTTGCTTAACTCAGCTTTGACTGCAAGGTGGCATAGGACACTTCCACCCAATCTACTTCTCTATATTTTTCACTCAAGATCACACTTGCTTTGTGGTCTGATGTTTCTCTCAGCCTTCATTTCCTCTCACAGGCATCGGACCCAAAACATTAAATTTTGTCTCAGTGTTTGCTTCTTTGAGAACCTAAATAAGAACACAATTCTTAAATCACATTGCTAACTTATGCTGGACAAATTTTTGTTGGCAAAAAAAAAAAAAAAAACCCACAAAATTATGTACCTTTAGTTACTGGCGGAGTTAATGTAGAGAATAGATTTCCCAACTTCTCAGTGAGTGTGCCAGTAGTTAACCAGGTAGAATCCCTGCTGATCAGCATGAAGGGGCTGAGACTAGAATAACCATATTCTAGAAATAGTTTAGTAGTTATAATTATAGAATCAGTTGTCAGTGTGGAACCCATATACAAGGAAAAAATAAAATCTGTCCAATAAAAGAAAAGGAAACAGGTCATGAGAATTAAAGTACGTTGAGTAGCTCTGATCTCTGGGTTGAAACTTCTTGCAGACCTGGAGCTCTGAAGGTAGAAGACACGTTTGTGATGTTTATACAGATGAAGAGCCATGTGCCCACTGCTCCAGCCCATGACACTCTGAAAGATGACATCCCGGAGAGCCATAAGAGTGACAAAAAACCACCTTATTATTTGTTTAGATGGTAGCATATGACAGTAACCAACATATGAGCTAATATATGATCTGTTCATGTTCTTGACTTCTGTGATGTACTGGAGTAAGTTAGAGCTTATAAAAATGTTAATGATCCAAAAAAGGAGGAGACAGGGAAGAACATCCCATGCAGTCTGTGGTTTGAATTTTCTCCACAAGGTGGTCCTGGGACTGATGGTGATGGCCTGGACCATGCTAAGGAGACAGGTGGTACAGATAGAAAGTCCCCGAGCCACCCTCTCTAGATAAATGGTGCTTTTACAACCAAAATTACCCAGGAAGTGAAGGAAATGAAAAGCTGGCATTACATATGAAAACACTTTGGTACAAAGCATCATTGCATTAGCAAAAGCCAGTTGGATGAGAATAAGGTCTATGAATTTTCTCTTAGGACCCATGACAAACAGATACACATGCTTCACAAACAAAAAGAAATTCCCTCCAATGCCAGGTCCAGTAAGAGTAAGGAAAAGTATTCCTCTGATGAAGTCAATCCAAAGCATCCTCTGATTTCATGGACAGGACAAAGAAAAACCTTTTGAGAAAAACAAATAAGTAAAGAAGACATGGGTATTAATCCATTTCTGTTGCTGTAAGAGAATACCTGAGACTGGGTCATTTATACAGAGAAGAGATCTTTGTGCAAGTTATCTTCAAAGGAGGGCTTTCCTGCTATGACATAACACAGTGGAGAAGGCAAAAGAAGAAGTAGAAGCACGTAAAGAGGCAAAACCTGAGGGCACCTGGATTTATAATAAACCACTGTCTACATTATACACTGATCACTTAATTTCACAAACATAATTAATTATAACAAAATAATGGTAGCTCAATCATTTATAAAGAAAAAACATTACAATATTACTTTCTTAGAGTTATAGAAGCTGAGAAGTGTATGGTGCAGGGGCCACACCAGATGCAGACCTTCCAGCTGGTGCGAACTCTATAACAGAGTAGAGGTAGTACAGGGCATTACATGGAAAGGGGGTAAGTATGCTCACTCAGGTTTCTCTTCCTGTTCTGTAAGTCAAACATTCACCTATTAATTCACTTGTCCATGAATGGATTAATGTATCCACAATGGCAGGGCCCCTAAGATCTCATCCCTTAGAGCTCCCAGTTCTCAATATTGCCACATTGACAATTCAATTTTAAAATAAATTTTGGAGGAGACAAATATTCAAACCATATCAATCACCTTCTGTATATTCCATGTATCCAGATAAATACGACCATATTCTCCCCAACAGCCTTCATGTATTTTCCTGAAATAAGGTCAATTCCACCTGTTACTTGCATATCATCTTCCCCTACTTCCAACATCCAACCAGTTCTATATTGTGCTGAACATTGTGGGTTCACATCCAGATCTCTTTTAGTAGCATGTGCATCCATCCTGGAAATGCTGTCAGTATTGCTGGGAACAGTTCAAAGGTACCACCTTCTCCAGAGAAATGCCCTTGGCTAAAGTAGAGTAACTACATGCAGGAGATTAAGGACTCTCTCTCTCCTCACTCAGAAAAGTTAGGCCAATTACTGGGAGGACAAACTACCCAGTGGCCTCAATTTGTGGGTCCCTCTGTTCTGCACTTTATTCCAGGATCTCCTATACTTCAGGTGCTGGCACATTTTGTTAGCTGAGACTACATTTGGGCCTGAGTTTGTTCATCTGTTCACACCTGCTATATCCCTTCCTATTCCTTTCACTCCCCTAGTATGTGAACAAAATTTCTTTTTTCAGAATTTTCATCAACAGGACCTAGCTAAAATCAATGTCCTATTGATTCTGTCACTTTATTTGTTTAATCTTACCATTTTCTCAAACAGAAATACTACACCAATATCTCATAAAGGGATTGATTTATCTTTTTTTGGTTCATCACTCTTCCTCCATATTTTTCATTTCATTTTCTGCCAGAATAAGATTTCAAATCAGAAACCTATCTATTTGAACATAATATATCTTGTAATATGTTGGTACCTTCACAGTAGTTTAAATACATTTATTTTCTTTTGATTTTTACAAAGCTTACATTTTGGCATCCTTGCTTTCCTAACAAATTTATACTGAATTGCTAAGGTACATTAAATTCCTGCAAACAAATTGAGTCTTGGCATTTACTTTACCCATAGAAATAGAAACAAACTCCATATGCATATCTGTCTCACCTTTACCACCACCTGTTTCATAACTGCCTCCCATCTATACCTCAGAAACCAGCTGCTTAGACTTCTCTTGTCATATAAGCACACCTGAACTCAATAGTCTGTGCTATTGTTGTTGCTTCTCACTTTTCTCCTGTCATTTCCCTCTGGAACACATGAAAGCTTCTCACTTTCCATCTCAGCTACCTGACTCAATGAATGCAGCATAATATTCAGAAAGGACATTGGGAGCCAATGAGGAGAGGGTATAGTTGAGGAGATTCTTCTCCATGAATCTAAAGACAAAATTCTGCAAAACTCAAGTCAATTCGTGTTAGATGACATTAGGGACTTCAGTGTCTTTCACGTGTGTAGATGGATTTGAATGTCAAGGCTGCCATTTGTGTTACCATATGCAATAAGTTATATGTATCCACTTTAAGGGACACAATAAATTCTGATAAATTTACATTTGCTCTCTCCCTACAGTGATCTGCTTCTGACTAATCAGTCGTTATTTTCCAAAAATATCATTCTGAGATATCCATAGTAGTTTTGGGAATGAGGATTTTGTCACTATGGTCCAGAATGGAATGACAAATGAACTGAGAAGGTGATACTTTTATATGTGCTCTGGTTGCTGGGAAGAGGTGAGGTTTAACATACATTTCTCAGAAACATTTTCTAAGCAGCCAGTATTTAAGAATCCTCCAAAGACCCTCTAGAGAACATGGGGTACACTTAGTGGAGTTTTTGACAGAACCTTATCTGCATAAGGGACAGCATGATCCCAAAGTTCAGAGAGATACATAGCCAAGGCCTAGTGCTGGTAAAACTCTGCAGATAAAGGTTTTGTTAATGAGAGTGCTTTTCTAGTTCATAATTAAAAGAATTAGATTCAGAGAAGATTTAAATATTAATCATGGTATATATTTAGCTCATATTAACTTCCAGTTCAACCTAAAATCTTTATTCAGAACACATCACCAAATTATATAAATACCTAGTAAAGCAGTTTTCTAAATGATTTGAGACATTCAAAATGGGTCAGACTCAGATACTATTCTGAAGGAGCCTATTGACAAGCAAGGAATATGATAGAGTCATAAAAAATTTATTAATCAAATGTTTCTGAACATTTCATAATGTGTTAGGCCATATATTTAGTATATGAAATTGAATATGAAGCATCATGTGCTTTTACAGGCAAGGGCCACTCACTGGTAGGGAAAAATTGCATGTAAAGGAGCCAAACTGATGAATTCAATGAATGTCATGGGCATACATCATGTGTGACAGAGTGTGGTCATGCAGGAATTTGTAGAGAAAGTGGCATAATGCTGGAACAAAGGTGTATAAATATCAAGAGTCATGAACTGTGAAGGATAGAAATGTATGAGCAGGAGGATCATATCAAACTTCATAAACAAAGGCACAGAGTTACCAAGAGAGGTACAGAGAAGGAAACAGAAGGTAGGTTATTTTGGCTCCCCTAAATAGTACATGAACTGAGGATGGGAGCCCATAGCTTGGCATTCCTTGAACAAATCTTTAATTTCTTTAATTGACTGTTCACATTATAGAACTAACACATGCACTTTAAATTATTCTATTAGCACTCTATGCTCCAGACAAAATGAACTATTTGTAGTTTAAAAGGCATTATTCTGGTTCATAGTGCATGGTAATCCCTGTGCTTCAAATTCAGCTTTTGCATATGTATTTTTTTAAATCAAAGTAACGTACACAAATCTTTGAAATATGTCTCATTTTTCTTGTGATGCTGCCCCTAACATTAGCTTTATTCAGTTTCTTATCTACTCTTTTCTCTGCACCTTGAGCCAGTGTCCACTCAACACTTAGCCCACCCTACTACACTTGTTGACGTAGGTATATTACAGCCTTATGTGATTGCTCCATGTAATATAATCTCGGAATTGAAATGATAAGTATGTGAGGTAATACATATGTCATTTAGCTGGATTAAGTCATTGCACAATCTATACATACTTCAAATCATCATGGACATTATAAAAACATACAATTGTATTTGTCAGTTTAAAAAACAAAAAATAAATACAAATCCTTAAAAAATAAGAATCTCAATATTGACAATTTAGCTGAATTATCAGAGCCCACAGAAGCTTTTTGAATATCTTTGAATGCACCTAGAGCAGATCTGTTTTTACGGTTCTTGAATCTTGAGAGCCTACAACCTAGCTTGAGGATCTTCAGTGTTCAGGAAAGTGGCATTTAGAGACAATTAAGGCAAGAAATTATTGGAAGAGAGCTATGCTGTGAGTCTGTCAAGTAAAAAGAGTAAAGGGTGATTCCAAAGGCAGGAGCCAGGCCTTCATCAACCTCTTTGGAAGCATGATGCATCTGTCTTGTGTTTGTTGCACACAGGGGACTGATGTCTGACTCAGACTTATTAAAACGATACAAGTCCTTGATAGAAGGGGAGAGGGGTATAACTAGAAAACGTGCTCCAGGTGATGGATAATCCATGCTATAGACTTTTCAAGGAATAGATGTGGCAGTACAGTAAAAATATCAGCTATGGGGGAGCTTTGTATACTTTCATGGAAGGGTCTGTGGTATGAATTACAAGTAGCGGAATCATGTGGATTTTCAGAAGCAGCTTTCCTGAAGGGGAGGTACTGCTTGCCCAGAGTCACTTGCAGCAGGAAGTGCCCAACAGAAATGTCTATAGTGAATTTACAAAAGAGTCTAAGAAACAATCTGCTTTGATTCAGTCAAATAACTACTCCCCCAGTTCTCCATTGACTGTGAGGATGGACATGTGAAGCAGAGAAAAAGTAAGTCATACCCTTAACTCCTCTCAAAGTTTCTCATTCAGCTGACAGAGTAGAGAAGATTATTGTGATCTAAACTGTCTTTAGGTCATTTTATTGCCTATACTGAAAAGAAAAATTAAGGATCTTCCTGAGATGATACCAGGTATAAAATCAACAGAAATAAGCTTTTACTATTATTTTAATCATGAGATTTGCTATTTTAAATATACCGATATTTACCATATAAATCTGAGATTTAGGTGCCCTATTGGCTCAGAGACAGTGAATGATAAAAGAAGCATCCCGAGCACTGCACTGGATGAATCTGGGTGTGCATCCCTGCTCTGACACTTAGCCACTTCCATGATTTGGGGAGTATGTGTTTCTTCCTTAGGACTCCATTTCATCATCTTTTAAATGATTACAATATAATCCACATTGTTATTGCAGGTTTACATTCCATTTTTAGAATGCATTTTTGCATAGTGCCTGATAAATAGCTAAATAATTAGTAATTCATGACAACAAAAGTGGCACTAATTAATAAATAATAAAAGAGCATGGACTTTTTGAGTACTTTGGTTGAGACCTGGAACATATTCATGATAATATCTTGATCCACTTTAGAGAGTTATTTTCTTTCCAAATACATTGTTCCATTTCCCCTCAATCTATGTCTTCGTCCCCTATACTATTCCTCTGATCTGTTCCTCACAGGTCAACTTCTGTTTATACTTTCTTCCCTGACTGATATACTAACTCTCTCAGAGTAGGAGTGTGCGTCTCCCAAGTGTTTATCCAGTGTTATTGGGTCTGGGAGGTAAAACAGTGCATTGATTCACAAGAATTAGCTTTGCAATTTTCCCATGAGAAGTTCAAATCTTGTCTGTACCTATTATTATCTGCGTGTTCCTGGACCCCTGTAAAATCCCTGTATATAATAAGGATGATGATTGTACTACACTGGTGTGCTGTGAGGATTCAGTGAGCTGATGTAGGTAGTGCATAACTCCGTGCCTGGCAACTATGTGCTACTGAACACTTTTCTGAAAGGCAGTTGTTAGTATTATTATGCACTCTTTCCTCTTATTCATTGCTCAATGTATCAACAATTCTATATAAAGGTGCATTTGTATAAATTTGTATATTTTTGGAGCTGGGGTATTAAGGGGAAAGTGGACAATAAATTTAAAAATGCTTAGAATACTAAAGCTTAATAAGAAGGCAAGAGTGCCACAGACTATAAAGACAAAGAATACCAGGTAATAAGCTACATAGTCCAAGTATGAATTCCGCTGGGAGGTGGGCAAAATGCACAAATGCTTAGGAAACACAGCAGAGAATAAGCGTGTCCATATACCACGCTGAAATGCCATTGCTGTCTGCTGTCTCCTACACCTCTCTCATCTGTATACAGGAGCACCTTCAGGCACAGTGCATCAAACACACTGCTGCCATGGCTCCCTGTGGGCCAGAGGGAAACAAAAGTTTCTGGATGGCAGTTGGGAAATGACTGGCTTTCTTTTCCTTGGGTCTGGCTACCCTCCATCTTCCACAAATGACAGAGGATCTCAGACCCTTCTCTCTCACCACTTGCCCGTGACAATTCCTACCTTGAGCAGTTTCTCTTCCAAAGCCAAAAGTACCCCTATCCATAGTCAGAGGTGCACTCACCTGCGTAGTCTGTGCAGCATGGCTCTGGGTGACTATTCTGGTAGAGCAGCACCGATAGGGACCTATTTATAGCACCCCAGGTCCCAACACTCATGCAGCAACTTTCATTGTTGTGAAGATGTCAAATCATATGTTTGGGTTTTGCCAGGAGAAAATGAACCTGTCTGCACATCATTCCCTGGGGTCCAGCTCTGTCTGCTCTGTCTCTGCTGCTCCATTATTTGCTGAGCCCATATAGATCCTGATATTAATTAGGGTGAATGTGCAGTAATTAGTAGCAGACACAACAAGGATGAATAGTTTCTTAAGGGTCCTGCTTTCTTTGACTCAATTATATTCTCATCCCATCCCTTCCATTCACTACCAAAACTCACAAACCAATTTGGAACACACATCTGAGAGTCCTAAGTGCTCACTTTCTGAACATTATTAAAGCACACTCAATAGTGATAATAAAAATTATTGAATGCTAGAAACAGGGGTTTCTCTTGAGGTAGGTGTAGGGTTTAGAATGAAGTAGAAGGGGGTTTTCTGGGGTGCTAGTATTGACTATTCCTTGATTTGGGTGCTGGCTGTAAGCATATGAATCAGTTTATACAACTCATTGAAATATTCACTTTTGATTTCTGCATTTCTTTGTATGCATATTTCCTTTAAAAGTTTACTGCCAAATAATGCCACTAGCTCTGTAAGATCATGCTCTGGAGCTGAAGCCCACAGTGTGGAATGTGTGCAACCCTTGCTGAGTTAAGAGTACCTGCTACTATTTTCAGAAAGTTTTCCTTTATTGTTTTTTAGACATTAAAGGAATTCAGGGGGACAAAGGAAGCTGATTTTCACACCCTCTACCCAGCAACAATATAGATTAGCTTAAACAATACCTCTCTGAACCATGCACACCTTTCCCTTCTGAGAGGCCAGTTCAGTTCAGTTTTTAATGGTAAGGAATGTGAAAGGAATGGAAGCAGCTGAAACCTAAAGTGCATGTAAATATTTTCCTAGACACAAGAGCAGCTGTGTTTCTATCAGCAGAGTAAGGTGAGTGGTAGTGAAAGGGGGAGAGTAGAGAGGAGGAGGACTAATCATGCCCAGAGGAACTGACCTGCTGGCAGGGCCTGTCAGGTTTTCCTGCACACTCCTGGGAGATGCACCACCAGCCTTGACTTCTGTTGCAGCCTGAAGAGACATTATCTCCCTCAATTGCCTTATTTTCATTCGGTTCTTTTAGTCCCACAATATGATGTTTGAGCTCCATCCAACTCAACTGTGAGTATGAGTGTATGACTATGTCACAACCACATTATGTGCTGTTTGAAGAGCTCGGGTAGAGGCACATCGAAAATGTAGGCATATGTTATTCCACAGCGAGCATAAAAGATTTCTAAAATATCTGCTCAGTGTGAGAAGATGAACACAAACATTTAAGAATGACCTACATATCTAGAGCATTTATCTCAATTACTTGAACTTCATGACAACAAAGAAATAAATAAGGTGCTAGAGCCAAGTAGGTTAAATTACTTCCTCAAGCTTGCATAAATCAAAGATACTAACCTAGATTTCATGACTCATGTTCATCAAAGTTTTCTAAAACAAGTAAAGAAAAACACACTACAAACTATATTTACAATGAAATATTCTCAACTAGAATTCAAAATAAAGTATAACCTCCATAGCTGACTATCTCCCTACATTGACCACTTCCTTAAAGTTGACCTAATTTTTACAGACAGAACATGCACCACATGGATATTCCAGTACCATAGGCCTAGCTCCTTATGTTGACCACCTTCATATATTGACCAGTTGTTACATTCCCTATAGTGGCCAACTTATAGTGATTGTATTGTGTATATACAAAGAACTGCTAGAAGTAAATAATAAAAGGATAAACCAAAAAGAAGTACAAAGAAAGAAAAAGGAATCATTTAACATAAGAGGAAGAAATGCATTATAAAAACACTTAGAGACATTCAATTTCAGTAATTTTATGGTAGTATTAGTTAAAACTATAATAAAACACTCTTTTTTTTACATTCAAAAAGAATACCAACTGACAGTGAGGATATAGAGCAATGGGGACTTAGGACTGATAAGAGTGTTAATTGACACATCAAGGTAAATAGTTTGAAATTACTAACTGGTAAGTTTGAATAACTCATATCCTATCACTCAGCAAGAAAACTGCTACCTATCTATCTAACAGTTACAATCATGACTTACTGTTATGTATCACTTAATGACGGGGATATGTTCTGAAAAATGCGATTTCATTATTGTGCCAATATCCTAGGGTGTTGTTTTTACTTACACAAATCTATAGGGTGTGGCCTTCTACATACCTAGGCTATATGGTCTATACTAATACATTGCTAAACTACGAACCTGTACAAACTATACTGAATACTGTGAGCAATTGTAATTGTTACAATGGTAAATGTTTGTGTATCTAAACATAGAAAAGATATGGTAAAAATACAATATTATAATCTTATGGGACCACCATCACATATGTGGTCTGTTGTTGACCAAAATGTCACTATGCAGTGCGTGACTGTACTGTAATAGATACCTTAGAATATTAGCTTTCCATGTGCAGTCCTAGGGCCAGAATTGTTTGCATTACCGGAGAATAATGGGAATTGTACAGCCCTCAGACCTATTGTATTAGAGATTTTGCTGGTGAGAACAAGAAATCTGTGTTTAAGAGATTCTCTAAGTAATTCTTATGCATACTCAAGTTTGAATAACCACTGCTCTAGAGTACTTCTTGCATATTTGTACAGAAGATAAGGAAATTAATACATATAACTGCTATTAGAGCAAAAAGATCAACAAAAAAGAGCAAGAAATAAACTCAAGTTGTTAAGAGAATGAATAAAGTAACATTATGGTATAATCCTACCATGAACTACCATGATATAATGTATGTGTATATATATATTATATGTATATTTATATATATATATTTCTGTTATTTTTTTCTATCTTTTAGTAGACACTTTTCTACTTTTCTCATCTTTCCCACATAAATTTGTCATACAACACCTAAGTTATCCCAGTTTTTTAATTTGCTTTCTTTATTTTTTCTTCTTTCTTCCTTTTTCTTATCTGATACAACTATATTTTTAACTTTCCTAATCTATGCTGATTTTTTTCTCTTATCTCTGAGTGATAGAGGGTCACAGCCAGACCACTGGCTCAAGAAGGTCACAAGGTCACTGTCTAGAGAGCCCTTCTACCTTTGGCCTTTGGAAAGACAGTATTTTTAAGTCCATACGGCTGAATTTTTTTCTATCTTTTTTGTTTTGTATTTTCTTTTCTTTCTCTTCCTATATTTGGAAGAGGTAGGGCCTTGCTTTTCTCAGGCTGATAAGGAGCAAATGATTTCATGGGACCCACCCAACCCAGCACCCCAATTCCTTGAGTTGCAGGTGTGGCCATAGCAACCTGCCAAACAACACCATTTCTTCTGCTGCTCTCATTCTTACTTTGCTCTTCTTCTCTCCTATCCTCCCAATTGTTTTCTTTCATCTCCGCCTTTTTCCTTCTCCTTTCTTCTTTCTTTCTTTCCCTCTACTTTCTTCCTGCTTGCTTTTTTATCCTGCTTTTCCTTTTAGACTTATACCAAGGGCCACTTCAACACCTAACTCTGAGATAATTTAAAGCAAAGGAGGCTGTAAGAAGAAAAAGTATGAGCAAGTGAACAAAAAGAAAACACACATGGGGAGGAACCAACAGAAAATTTCAGCAACATAAATAATCAAACAAATCAACTCCCCCAAAGGACCATGAGGCAGCTACTACAGAGGACTCCACCTATAAAGAATTAATGGAATTTCCAGAAAGAGAATTTAAAATATAGATGATAAAGGCAATAAGGGAAATTGATGAGAAAGTGGGAAAACAGAACCAAAGAATGGATGAAATATATGAGAATGTAGAAAGGATGTGATAGAGCTTAAGGAAATGAGAGTCAATCTGGGAATTTAAAGATGCAGTAGAAAGTGTCAATAACAGATTAGACCATAGAGAAGAATCTCAGAGCTACAGGATAATTTTCTTGAGGTAACCCAGGTAGTTAAAGAGGCAAAAAAGAAGAGAGAAAAAGACGAACAATTGCTCAGAGAATTCAAACATATGAATTACAGGGATCCCTGAAGGGGAAGAAGACTATCCCAAGGAATGGAAGCCCTCCCTGAGGATATCATAAACGAAAACTTCACAAGTTTCACTAAGGATTCTGACACCCTCCTTTCAGAGGGATATTGAACCATGGGTCAGTGCAACACAATAGAGCTTCTCCAAGACACATTGTAATGAAGCACTCCAAAATCAAGATAAAAGTGGAAATTCTGTATGCCAAATGTGCCAATGTGAGTAGCTTGGAAATTGATGTTTCCTCAGTCATGAAGTTGACAAAAACCATAGCTACAGCTGATGTATGGATTGAGGCCTATTGACAATATGAAGTAGAAAACCCATCTAAGCCATGCCTGAAATCCTTACTCATAGAAACTTTAATATTAAAAATATGTGGTTTAATCCACTCAATTTTAGGAAGTTGCAACAAAGCATAGAGAGATAATATTCTCTGGTTAGGAGACAATGTGATAAATGTTTTTTTCAGAACTAGTCTTTTATACTTCCCTGGTTTGACTCTTGAGTATAGAGTAGGATCATGGGAATAGATAATATTTCCAGGCCTAGATGTAAGTCTGTCTAATCACATGGCCCAGATTCAGATGGAGCTAGAAATTTGAGGCCCTGTTGAAACTCTCTTAAGAGTACAGGCTTTGTGGTCACAAACACTTGAGTTGAAAGCCTTCTAAAACCGACTAAAACGTGCCATGTCCCTGGCTACCCACCTAACTTTGCTTAGACAGTAAGCCAGTAATAAACATACACTCCTCATAAGAGATTTTAAAGGCAATTATTTATAGAATAACTCACACTCAATAGGTTCTCAATATTTTCTGCCTATGAGAGGTAATTAGGATGAAGTGAGTGTCTCTCAAGGACAATCTGGTTTTCCAGCTCTCCTCCTATGCATAAGCTGCTCATAAGTCAGGTGTCCATCCACACTGTAATGGGTGGTGGTCAGAAAGGTGGGGCCTAGGGCATGATCATGGCCAGCCATACCCTCTCCTTCAACAGATGTTTCATAGGAAGTTGTTCTCAAAGAGCAGATTAGTACCATTATGATGTTATGTGTGTTGACAGGAAGCCACTAATCTGTCTCTGTTTTTCACTTACAGAGCTGGGAAGTCTGCTGAGAAGAGGAGACAAAGCCCCAGGAAAGGATATGCTGAGATTAGGGTATACTGGCTAGAATGTTTGCTGATGATATCCAGAGGCCCAGTAGTCAGAGTAGGTCACTAGAATCACTGTGGTGAGACCTGGAATGAGAACAAAGAAAGCAGAGTTCTATGTTGAGTCAAACAAATGAAGTGGGCTGGGCAAACAGAAGAACCATCATGGAAGGTAGTGAAGGTTAGACACCAGGAAGGGAAAGAGCAACTAGAAACTAGGTATGACTACAGGTCATGGAACTGTTTCAGCCTGAGGTGGAGACTGGCATGTGTCTTGGGAGAAATACAGGTTGTCTGCTCTTTAAAGGTGGCTGCCATGGGCAGGTGACCCACCTTGCTCCAGCAGTCACTATAGGAGAAGCTCTCACTCTCATCCTAGGGCAGGCCAAGTGCCCTCCTCCACATGTGTTAACCTCCAGATGTTTCTGGTGTCAAGTGACATACAGTGGCTCTGTTCTTTCACCTGATTTCACTTCTCAGGTGTGCATAGCTCCCGTCTCCCTTGGAACTTCATACGATTCCCTGGGCTCATCCCAGAAGACAGTTTGAAAGACCATGCCTTGGACTTGGCTCAGTCTGTTTTCCCCCACTGACCACCAACCTGTGTCCAAGGTCAACTTACACACCAACCTCTTCCGCTCCAGGTGAATTCTTTTCTATCCAGTATTCACACCTCTCTGCAGGATATGAAGTTGCCATCATTCCATCCATTCTCACTTCTGGGGATCCTGACTCTGGGAGCAGCCACCAGACCTAATGGTCCAGTCATTGCCTCTCTTAAGAGCTCTAGTAGGTCCCCCTATAAAAGCACCTTTGTCACCCTGAACAGTGTGCCCTTGCCACCCACCCCTGGGTGGTCAGCCTGACATCTCTCTTCAGCCATTCCGGCAAGACTCAATCCAAATAAAGCATCTCCTAGACACATTGTGATTAACTTTGCCACAGCTAAGATGAAGGAAAATTCTGCAAGCAGCCAGACATAAGAAAAGCATTACTACCTACAAAGGGAGAAATATCAGAATGACTGCAGATGTCTCAGCTGAAACCTTTCAAGCCAGAAGACGATGGCCACGGACCTTCAACCTCCTAAAACAAAACAACTTTCAGCCCACGATTTTGTATCTAGCTAAACTGACTTTCATCTGTGAAAGTATTTAAATCAAATACTTTACCGATTCACACATGTTAAAGCAATTTGACATAACTAAACCAGCTCTTCAGTATATTCTCAGACCCATTCTCCTAAATGATCAACCTAATGGTCTACCACCAAAGTAAACTCACCTCAAAAGCCTTGAACAAAACCAAACATCCATAATGGTGAAAGGATTAAAAATAGCTGCTGGACACTTGAAAAACATGACCACCAAAACACTACCATGCTTATCAATACTCTCAATTAATGTGAATGGCTTAAATTGTCTTCTAAATAGGCACAGCTTAAATAACTGGATACAAAAACCCAGGCCAGACATCTGTTGCATACAAGAATCTCATCTTACCTTAAAGGATAAAAATAGACTGAGGGTGAAGGGATAAACATCTATAATTCAGGCAAATGGAAATCAGAAAAAAGCAGGGGTTGCAATTTTATTTGCAGATACAATAGGCTTTAAATCAACAAAGGTAAGGAAAGATAAGGATGGTCACTTCATATTTGTAAAGGGAATCATTCAACATGCAGAGATTTCAATTATTAAGGTTTATGCACCCAACAAGAATGCTCCTCAATTTATAAAGGAAACCCTAACGGACATGAGCAATTTGATATATTTCTGCACTATAGTAGTTGGAGATTTTAACACCCCTTTGGCAGTGTTGGATAGATCCTCCAACAATAAACTAAATAAATAAATAGTGGACTTAAACTTGACCCTACAACAAATGGACTTAACAGACATTGATAGAACATTTCATCTTAATAAAACTGAATACACATTCTTCTCATCAGAATATGTATTCAGTTTTGGAACATCCTCCAAAATTGATTTCATCTTAGGTCACAAGTCTAACCTCAGCAAATTTAAAAGAAGAGAAACTATTTCCTGTCTTTTCTCCAACCATCATAGAATGAAAGTTGAACTCAAAAAAAAAAAAAAAAAAAAGTTCAACTCAACAACAACAGGAATCTTCATAAACAAAGTCATGGAAACTAAATAACATTATGCTGAATGATAGCTGGGTCAAAGAGAAGATTAAGAAGGAAATTACCAAATTTTTGGAACAAAATGATAATGAAGACACAAATTATCAAATCTGTGAGATATTGCAAGGGCAGTCTTAAGAGGGAAATTTATAGTGTTGCAAGACTTCCTCAAGAGATTGGAAAGAGGTGAAGTCAACAACTTAATGGAACATCTCAAGCAACTGGAAAAGGAAGAACATTCCAACCCCAAACCCAGCAGAAGGAAAGAAATAACCAAAATTAGAGCTGAATTAAATGAAATTGAAAACAAAAGAATCATTCAACAGATCAACAAATCAAAATGTTGGTTTTTAAAAAAAAATTAACAAAATTGATAAACATATGAACATTTGCTAACTTAACCAGAAACAGAAAAGCAAAATCTCTAATATCAATTAGAAATGATAAAGGAGAAATAACAATAGACACCTCAGAAATTTAAAAAATCCTTAATGAAAAACTCTATTCTCAGAAATATGAAAATCTGGAGAAAATAGACCAATATCTGGAATCATGCCACCTTCCTAGACTTAGCCAGAAAGAATTGAACATGTTGAATAGACTTATATCAAGCACTGAAATAACATCAATTATACAAAATCTCCCCAAAAAAGAAAAGTCTGGGACCAGATGGCTTCACATCTGAATTCTATCAAACCTTTCAAGAGGAACTAGTACCTATATTATACAACCTTTTGCAAAGCATAGAAAAAGAAGGAATACTTCCCAACACATTCTATGAAGCAAATATCACCCTGGTCCCCAAACCAAGAAAGGAACCAACAAAGAAGGAAAATTACAGACCAATATCATTAATGAATATCAATGCAAAATATTCAATAAGATCTTAGCAAACAGAATTCAACAACAAATCAAAAAAATTGTACACCGTGATCAAGTTGGTTATATTCCAGGTTACAGATATGGTTCAACATACACAAATCTATAAAAATAATACATCACATAAAATAAGAAACAAAGACCATATGATTCTCCCAAATGCTGCAGAAAAAGCTTTTGATAATATACAGCATCCTTTCATGATCAGAACACTTAAGAAAATAGGCACAGAAGGCACATATCTTAAACCAATGGAGACCATCTACAGCAAACCCACAGTCAATATATTGAATGGTATGAAACTGAAAACATTTCCACTCAGATCAGGAACGAGGCAAGGATGCCCACTGTCTCCACTGCTATTCAACATAATAATGGAAGTCTTAGCCATCATAATCAGGCAAGAGAAGGTGATCAACGGTATCCAAATAGGGTCAGAGGAGAGATCAAACTCTCACTCTTTAGAGATGATACAATCCTATACCTAGAAAATCCCAGGGACTCAACTACAAAACTCTCAGAAGAGATCAAGAAATACAGCAGTGCCTCAGGATACAAAATCAATACTGACAAATCAGTGGCTTTTATATATGCCAACAAGAGTCAAGCTGAAGAAACAGTCAAGGACTCTATTCCTTTTACAGTAGTGCCAAAGAAGATGAAATGTTTTGGAATTTACCTAGCAAAGGACATGAAAGATCTCTATAAAGAGAACTATGAAACTCTGAGAAAAGAAATAGCTGAGGATGTTAACAAATGGAAAAACATACCATGTTCATGGCTGGGAAGAATCAATATTGTTAAAATATCTGTACTACCCAAAGCAATCTACAGATTTAATACAATCTCTATTAAAGTACCATTGTCATACTTTAAAGATCTTGAAAAAATAGTACTTCATTTTATATGGAATCAGAAAAAAATCTTGAATAGCCAAGACATTAGTCAGAAAAAAAACAAATGAGGAGGTATCATGTTACCAGACTTGAGGCTATACTATAAATCAAAACGCCATGGTACTGGCACAAAAACAAAGAGGTAGATAAACAGAACAGAATAAAGAACCAAGAGATGTCATTTGACCTTTGATAAGCCTATCAAAAGCATTCAGTGTGGGAAAGACTCCCCCAATGTTTCTGGGTGAACTGGCTGGTGACCTGTAGAAGACTGAAAATGTACCTCCACCTTTCACCATTAACAAAAATTGATTCTCACTGGATAAAAGATTTAAATTCAGGACACGAACCTATAAAAATACTAGAAGAGAGTGCAGGGAAAACACTTGAAGAAATTGGATTCAGAGAATATTTTATGAGGAGGACCCCCCCAGGGCAATTGAAGCAACACCAAAAATACATGACTGGGATCTTATCAAACTAAAAAACTTTTGCACAGCCAAGATCACAGTAAGTAAAACAAACAGACAACCTTCAGAATGGGAGAAGTGATTTGCAGGTTATGCTGCTGAGAAAGGTCTGATAACTGGAATCCACAGAGAACTCAAACTAGTCAATAAGAAAAGGATGAATAAGTTCACTTGGCACCTGTAGCTCAAGCGGCTAGTTGCCAGCCACATACACCGGAGCTGATGGATTCTAATCCAGCCCAGGCCTGCCAGACAACAACAGCTACAACCAAGAAATAGTCAGGCGTTGTCGTGGGCACCTGTCGTCCCAGATACTTGTGAAGCTGAAGCAAGAGAATGGTTTAAGCCCAAGAATTTGAGGTTGCTGTGAGCTGTGACGCTATGCACTCTATGAAGGGCAACATAGTGAGACTCTGTCTCAAAAAAAAAAGAAAGAAAGAAAGAAAAGAACTAATAGGCCCATTTCTATGTGGGCAAGAGACTTGAACAGAAACTGCTCTGAAAAAGGCACATAGCCTACATATGCATGAAAAAATGCTCATCATCTTTAATCATCAGAGAAATTTAAATCAAAACCACTTTGATATATCATCTAACTTCAGTAAGATTAACCCACATACCAAAGTCCCAAAAGTACACATGTTGGCATGGGTGCAGAGAGAAGGGAACACTTCTATAATGCTGGTAGAAATGCGAGCTACTGTGGCCTTTTTGGAAAGAAGTTTGGAGAATACTCAAGGAATTAAAAGTAGACCACTACTTCATCATCACTGTTAGATCCTGCAATTCCTTTGCTAGGTATATACCCAGATGATCAAAAATCATTTTACAACAAACACATTTGCACCATAATGTTTAATGTAGCCCAATTCATAATTGCCAAGACATAGAAACAGCCCAAGCACCCATCGACCCATGAATTAATAAATTGTGGTATATGTACACCATGGAATACTATGCAGCCATAAAAAACAATGGAGACTACACACCATTTATGTTTACCTGGATGGAGCTGGAACATAGTATTCTTAGTAAAGTATCTCAAGAATGGGGGAAAAAGTATCCAATGTACTTGATACTACCATGATATCAATATATAATCACCTACATATTCATACAAATGGTAAAACATAACTATAGTCCATAGAGTAGAAGAAAGGAAGGGTAGAGGGGAGGTGGGAGGAGGGAGAGTATTTGGCCGGACCTCACCTAATGTGCATAATGCAATGGTATATTTCAAAACTATTAAGAAAAGAGTATAATTATCTTACCACAACAAATAAGTAAGCAAGGTGATGGATGTGTTAATCAGTTCAAGTAAGCATTTCACATTGTATATCAAATCAGTACCCTGAACCCCATAAATGCATCAATGTACACAGTTATGATTTTTAAATACAAAAAAAAAGTAAACTAAAATTTATCCTCTTGTGATTTGGTGACTCCTTTTTCTTTGTTGTACTTTTTTTGGTTTATCCTTCTGTTATTTACTTTTATCAGTTCTTTATATATACACAGTAGAACCTCTGAAGTTAACCACTCAAGGGAATATAACAAAGTGGTCAACATACGAAGGTGATCACTGTGGCCTACTGTATTGATACAAACATTTGGTGCATGTCCTGTCTATAAAATTAGGTCAACTTTAAGAGGTGGTCAATGTAGGGAGGTGGTGAGCTATGGAGGTTCTCCTATATTTTGAGTCATAATTGAGAATATTTCATTGTAAATACAGTTTACCAGTTCATAGTTTATTTTTTTTCTTATTTAGGAAGGCTTTGATGAACATAAGTGATGAGATCGAGTTTGGTATATTATTTATGCAAGCTTGAGGAAGTAATTTAACCTACTTGGCTCCAGTATCTTCTTTATTTCTCTGTTGTCACAAAGTTCAAATAATTTAGATGATATCCCTAGATATATATAGCTCATTATTAAATGTTTGTATTCATCTTCTCACTTACACTGAGATACTTTAGAAATCTGTTGTGCCCACTGTTGAATTACTTATGCCTACTTTTCTATCTTCCCCTACCAGAGCCTTTCATACAGCAGATAATATGGTTGTGACACAGTCATACACTCATCCACACACTTGAGTTGGATAGAGCTCAAACATCATACTGAGGACTGTTAGAATGGAAAAAAATAAGGCAATTGAAGGAAATGTGTCTCTTCAGGCTGCAACAGCAGAGGAGGCTGGTTCTGGAGTTTGCAAGAAAATCTCATAGGTTCTGCTAGCAGGTCAGTTCCTTTGCGTATCATTCAGAGTCCTCCTCTCGTCCCTCCTCCTTTCACTGCCACTTACCTCCTTAGCTGACAAAAACAAAACTCCTCTTACGGCTAGAAAAAATATTTACCTGTACTTTAGATCTTGGCTGCTTCCATTCACTGCAGCACATTTCTTAGCCTTAAGAACTGAACTGGCCACTCAGAAGGGAAAGGTGTGCATAGTCAGAGAAGTATTAGTTAAAAGAATCTGCATTTTGGGGTGGAGGATATCAAACTCAGATGCCTTCCTCTCCTTGAGTCCTTTTATTATCTAATAAACAATAAAAGAATTATTTCTGAAAATGATATTAGGGATCGAGAACCCAGCAAAGGTTGCACACCTTCCCCAAGGTGGGCTCTGGATCCAAGGCATGATCTTCCAGAGCCAGTGGCATTATTTGGCAATAAACTTTTAAAAGAAATATGCATACAAAGAAGTGCAGAAATCATAAGCAAGTATCTCAATGAGGGGTATGAACTGATTCAGATGCTTCAAGACAGCAAAAAAAGCAATATTTAATACCAGCACTATACCAGCACAATATTTAATACCAGTCCCTCTTCTGCCATATCCTAGATACTGCATCCCAAGAACAGACCCTGATTCTAGCACTTGATAATCTTTATTATCACCATTGAGTGGGCTTTGACAATGTTCATAATGTGAGCAATTATGATTCTCAGATGTTTCTTCTAAATGGATTCCTGAGTTTTGGTGGTGAATGGAAGGGATGGGATGAGAATTAATGAAGTTGAAGAAAGCAGGACCCTTAAGAAACTTTTCATCATTATTGTGCATCATACTAATTAATGCACATTTACTTCAATTAATATCAGGATGCTAATTATGGACCATCAGAGAGAGGGAAGACAGAACTGAACCCCAGGGATTCACAATGGCAAAAGAACCCGTTTTCCCCTGGCAAAGCCAAAACTTACGATCTTGACATTTGACAAAAGCAAAGCTTCCATGAGTATTGGGACCCACCAAGGTATAAACAGGCCCTGGCTGGTCCTGCCCTGCCAGAACAGCCACCAGAGCCTTGCTGTACAGACTACCCAGGTGAGTGTACCTGCTGAATATGGATTGGGGGTGCCTTTGGCCTTGGAAGGGAAGCTGCCCAAGGCAGGTTTTGTTGGGGGCAGGTGGCAAGACAGAAGAGTTTTTTGAGCTCTTCTCCATCATTTGTGGAAGATGGAGGATACTAGAAACCAGGGAGAAGATAGCCAGTCATTTTCCAACTGCCATCCAGAAACATTGTTTCCCTGTGGCCCACAAGGCAGTCATGTGCAGCAGTGTGTTTGATGCCCTGTGCCTGAAGGTGTTCCTTACTATGCAGGTGAGAGAGGAGACAGCAGACAGCAATGGCATTTCAGTGTGGTATATGACGTGCTTATTCTATGCAGTCTTCCTTCAGCATTTTTCCCTCCTGAGTTTGGAATTTATACTTGGGCCATGTAGCTTATTACTTGGTGCCTTGTTTTCCCTTCAGTATGTAGCACTCTTGTCTTGTTTACAAAGATTTTGTATACTAAGGATTTTAAAATTTATTCTGCATTTTATCTTAAATTACACCCCAATTCCAAAACATGATATTATGTAAAATGCACCTTTACAGAGATCTGTTGATATATTGAACAAAGAACACATGGAAGGAGCACATGATAATCATAGTAATAGCTGCCTTCAGAAAAGTGTCTATACCAGGCATCGACATATACACAGTTTCCAGGCATCGACATATACACTACCTACATCAGCTCTCTCAATCTTCACTATAGACCAATATGTTATAAAGCATCACCCTTATTTTACACATGAGAATATTGGGTCTTACAGGGGTCTAGTAACATGCAGATAGACATAAGGATAGCCAGGATTGAACTTCACATGGAATAATTGCAAAGCTAATTCTTGTGAATCTGTGCACTGCTATATCTCCAGGACCCAATGACACTGAATACACATCTGGGACAGTCACATGCTTACTCTGAGAGAATTAGCAGATCTGTCAGGGTAGGAATTAGAAATGGACATGTTGATCTGGGAGGGACAGATCAGAGGATTAGTAAAGGAGATGATGATAAAAGAGTGAGCAGATAGGAAACAAGTTTGGGGAAAAAAATAGGTCTGTAAAGTGAATCAACATATTCACCAAGAATGTTCCATGTCTCAACCAAACTATTCAAAATATCCATGCTCTTTTATTTTTTATTGATTAGTGCCCTTTTTGTTGTCACGAGTTAAAATTATTCAACCATTTATCAACCACTGTATACAAAAAGACATGCTGGAAAATGGAATGCACAAATGCAATACCCAATGTGGATTATATTTGCCCATTTTAAAGATGAAGAAATAGAGTCCCAGGGAAGAAAACACATGCTCCTCAAAGTGTGGAACTAGCTAAGTGCCAGAACAGGGATGCACATCAGGTTCATCTAATGGTGATGCTCATGATGCTTCTTTTATCATTCACTGTCTTTGAACCAAAAGTGCACCTGGATCTCAGGTTTATAAGGGAACACAGACATTGAAAATATTGATACAGTTGACATAGCAAATCTCAAGATTATAATAATAAAGAAAATTTAGTTTTGTTTCCTTTGTCCTTTAACCTGATATCTTCTCAGAAACATCTTAATTTTGTTTTCAGTATAAGTAGTAACATGATCTGAACACAGTTTATTCACAAAACCTCTTCAAATCTTCTCCCTTCCATGAGCAGAATGAGAAACTTTGAGCGGAGTTAAGGGTATGACTCACTTTTTCTCTGCTTCACATCTGCTTCCTCATAGTTGATGGAGAATGAGGGGAGTAGTTATTTGACTGACTCAAAGCTGATTCTCTCTTAGACACTTTTGTAAACTCATTGGAGACATTTCTGTTGAGCACTTCCTGCTGCAAGTGCCTCTGGGCAAGCAGTACCTCTCCTTCAGGAAGGCTGCTGCTAAAACCCCACATGATTCTGCAGCTTGTGATACACACCACAGAGCCTTACATGGGCATACACTCAGCATATTTGAATACCCCTTTGACTGATATTCCTACTGCACTGCCAGATCTAGTTCTTGAAAGGCATTCAGCATGGATCATACATCACCTGAGAACATTTATTTTCTAGTTACATCACTCTCCTCTGCTATGAAGGGCTTTGGTCATTTTAATAAGCCTGAGTCAGACATTATTCCCCTGTAGCAACAAACACAAGGCAGACACATCATGCTTCCAAAATGGTTGATGAATGTCTAGCTTCTACCTTTGGAATCACCCTTCGGAACCCCATCACAACTCAACCCAAAGAAGACATCCCCCAGACACATCATAATTAACTTCACTAAAGTTAATATGAAAGAGAAAATCATGAAAGAAGTGATACGTAAGAAAACCATAACCTACAAGGGGAAGAATATAAGAATAACTGCAGATCTCTCTGCCGAAAACTTTCATGCAAGAAGAGGGTGGTCATCGACATTTAATCTCTTAAAACAAAATAACTTTCAGCCCAGGATCCTGTATCCAGCTAAACTGAGTTTCATTTATGATGGAGAAATTAAATACTTTAATGACATCCATGCCTTGAAGAACTTTGCCATAACTAAACCAGCTCTCCAGGATATTCTCAGACCTATCCTCCATAATGATCGGCACAATCCTCCACCACAAAAGTAAACTCACCCAGAAGCTTTTGATCAAATTCCAACTTCCACAGTGATGAAAGGATTAAAAATGTCCACTGGACTTTGGAACTACTCGATACCCAAAATTTTACCAGGCTTATCAATATTATCAATCAATGTGAATGGCTTAATTTGTCCTCTAAAAAGGCACAGATTGGCTGATGAGATGCAGAAACTCAGACCAGACATCTGTTGTATACAAGAATCTGATCTTACCTTAAAAGACAAATATAGACTCAGGGTGAAG
>NW_003852619.1:0-3077 GCF_000181295.1 Otolemur garnettii
CTGCAACCAAAAAATAGCCAGGCGTTGTGGCAGGCACCTGTGTTCCCAGCTACTTGGGAGGCTGAGACAGGAGACTCGCTTGAGCCCAGGAGTTGGAGGTTGCTGTTAGCTGTGATGCCACAGTACTCTACCCAGGGGGATAGCTTGAGACTCTGTCTCAAAAAAAAAAAAGAAAGAAAGCAAGAAAAGAAAAGAAGGAAGGAAGGAAGGGAGGGAGGGAAGAAAGAAGGGAGGGAGGGAGGGAGGAGGAAAAGGAAAGGAAGGGAAAGGAAAGAGAAAAACTATCTTAGCACGGTGGCACACACTTGCAGTCCCAACTACTCACGATACAGGGATACCCCTCACTCACACTGCTCAGGGCTGGACAGGGACCTCCCATTTTCTATGCCTGGGTGAGCTCAGATCACAGACTCCCATCTCTAGTGAGAAACCTTTCCAGGCCACCTCCAAGGGAGTATGGGAACAAAGCAGCCTGCTGAGTTCTGAGCAGTTCCTCCTTGAGTAGGGAAGTGGACACCCTAATTTCTCGCCTGAGGCAAAAACTACACCGACCTTATTCCTGTGCTAATTTTAGGATTATTTCTGTCAGCAGATCTCTGGCCAATTGTGACGTACTTCCCCAAGGTTCCCTGCCCACAAGATAGGAAAAGAGCATTTAACTAAAAAATAAATAGAGTGGCGCCTGTGGCTCAGTGGGCAGGGCTCCGGCCCCATATACTGAGGGTGGCGGGTTCAAACCCAACCCCGGCCAAACTGCAAAGAAACAAAAATAGCTGGGTGTTGTAGCGGGCGCCTGTAGACCCAGCTACTCGGGAGGCTGAGGCAAGAGAATCGCCTAAGCCCAGGAGTTGGAGCTTGCTGTGGGCTGTGACACCACTGCACTCTACCAAGGGTGACAAAGTGAGACTCTGTCTCCAAACAACAACAACAACAACAAAATAGCAGTAAATAAATAAATAAACTGCCTAGGCTGAGGCTGGGCGTGGTGGCAGGTGGACTGCCCTGAGCTCACTGGTCCAAGACCGACCTAAGCCAGAGTGAGATCCTGTCTCTAACAATAGCCAGGCATTGTCTGGAGGCTGAGGCAAGAGGATCACTTGAGCTGAAAACTTTGAAGTTGCTGTGAGCTATGACTAGGGTAACCAGATTTTAATATTGGTAAAGCGGGACAACATGGGGGGGGGGCAGGGGCCTGACAACAACGCAAACTTTGATAAGCAGTTCTCGATAATCACTTCTCAATAATTATTTGTTATTATTATAGTTTAACATTATAAAATTAACAAAAATAATATAAAACTTATATCCTGGCGAAATAGCCACATGGCAGCCAAAAACCATATATTCCCTTCCTGTTCTCCCGCCCGTTCATCCATTCTTTCCAAAAATCGGGACTTTGTTAAAACGCCGCAGGACCTGGGACAAATTGTTAAAAAGCAGGACTGTCCCGCCAAAAGCGGAAAGTCTGGTCACCCTAGCTATGACCCTACAGCACTCTACCAAGGGCGTGAAAGTCAGACTCTGTCTCTAAATAAATAAATAAATAAAAATAAACTACTGGCCAGGAGCAGTGGGTGGCTCACACCTATAATCCTAGCACTCTGGGAGGCTGAGGTGAGTGGATTGCTTAAGCTTATGATTTCAAGACCAGCCTGAGCAAAAGCGAGACCCCGTCTCTACTAAAAATAGAAAAACTGAGTCAAGAGGATCGTTTTAACCCAAAGAGTTGGAGGTTGCTATGGGCTATGACGCCACGGCACTCTACCCAGGGCAACAGCTTGGGACTCTGTTTCAAAATAATAATAATAATAAAATAAACTCCCTAGACTGAAGACTGGGAAGAGGGGCTTCCCACTTGGATTCCCCCCTCCACTGCTGGAGGTCTGTTTCCCCTTCTTTGCTTATCAGTCTATCAATCTTTCCATAAATAAACTCTATCCTGTCGCTGGTCTACACCTTCTGTGGTTTCATTCTTTGAATCCTGAGACCAAAAAAACCCAACACCTGACACAGAAATTCTAGTAACATTTGAGAGGCTGAGGCAAGAGGATCACTTGAGCCCAAGAGTTTGAGGTTACTGTGAGCTATGATGATGCTACTGCACTCTACCCAGGGCAAAAGAATGAGACTCTGTCTCACAAAATAAATTAATTAATTTAATTTAATGGATAAATTCCCTGAAAACACAACTTATTGAAATTTATACAGAAAACGATAGAAAACCCAAATAAAATTAAAGCTCCAGGCCTAGATGTCTTTTACAGTTGAGGTTTTTTGTTTGTTTGTTTTGATTTGTTTTTTTTGAGATAGAGTCTCATTACGTTGCCCTTGGTAAAGTGCTGTAGCGTCACAGCTCACAACAACCTCAAACTCTTGGGCTTAAGCAATTCTTTTGCGTCAGCCTCCCAAGTACCGGTAGCTTAGGACTACAGGCACCCACCACCATGCCCGGCTATTTTTGGTTGTAATTGTCATTCTTTTTTGCCAGGCCCAGGCTGGGTTCAGACCCACCAGTTCTGGTGTATGTGGCTGGCACCCTAGCTGCTGAGTTACAGGCTCTGAGCCTCACAAGGATGTTTTAACTTTAAAGAATCAATTGTTTTAATTGGTCATTTCAACATATTAAAGGAGAATATCATATGGTAATCTCAAAGATGTATAAAAACTCAAGCTCAAGCGGGTCAGGTGCCAGCCACATACACCAGAGCTGGCGGGTTCAAATCCAGCCCGGGCCTGACAAACAACATGACAACTACAACCAAAAAATAGCCGGGCATTGTGGCGGGCGCCTGTGGTCCCAGCTGCTTGGGAGGCTGAGGCAGGAGGCTCGCTTGAGCCAGGAGTTGGAGGCTGCTGTGAGCTGTGATGTCACAGCACTCTACCCAGGGGGACAGCTTGAGGCTCTGTCTCAAAAAAAATGTTATAATATCCAATACTTATTCATAACACAAATTAATAAGCACAATATGGATAGGAAAGAATGTTCATTATTTAATAGGGTTTTTTTTTGAGACAGAGCCTCAAGCTGTCACCCTGGGTAGAGTGCTGTGGCATCAAAGCTCACAGCAACCTCCAAC
>NW_003852619.1:4539-7197 GCF_000181295.1 Otolemur garnettii
CGCCTCCCAAGTAGCTGGGACCACAGGCGCCTGCCACAACGCCCGGCTATTTTTTGGTTGCAGCCGTCATTGTTGTTTGGCGGGTCCAGGCTGGGGATTCAAACCCGCCACCTTAGGTGTACGTGGTTGGCGCCTTAGCCGGTTGAGCTATAGGCGTCGAGCCTCAAGTGATTTTCTTGCCTCAATTTTCCTATTTTTAGTATAGATGGGGTCTCACTTTTTGCTCAGGCTTGTCTCAAACTCCTGAGCTCAAGAAATCCACCCACCTTGGCCTCCCAGAGTACTAGGATTACAGGCTTGAGCCACTGTGCCTGGCCTCTATGAAAATTTTTGAAAATTATCTGGCTCAGCACTTGTGGCTTAAGCAGCTAAGGTGCCAGCTGCATACACCTGAGCTGGTGGGTTCAAATCCAGCCCCAGCCCACAAAACAACAATGACAGCTGCAACCAAAAAATAGCCAGGTATTATGGCAGGCGCCTGTAGTCCCAGCTACTTGGGAGGCAGAGACAGGAGAATCACTTGAGCCCAGGAGTTGGAAGTTGCTGTGAGCTGTGACGCCATAGCACTCTACCCAGGGTGACAGGTTGAGGCTCTGTCTCAAAAAAAAAAAAAAAAATCTAGGAGTAGGGTGGCACCTGTGGCTTAGTGGGTAGGGCACTGACCACATACACCGAGGCTGCTGGGTTCCTACCTGGCTCAGGCCAGCTAAAACTACAATGACAACTGCAACAACA
This sequence comes from Otolemur garnettii, assembly GCF_000181295.1. Classification (NCBI taxonomy): domain Eukaryota; kingdom Metazoa; phylum Chordata; class Mammalia; order Primates; family Galagidae; genus Otolemur; species Otolemur garnettii. The sequence continues at coordinate 5,275 of NW_003852619.1, forward strand.
ACAACAACAACAAAAAGTAGCCAGGCATTGCAGCAGGTGCGTAGAGTCCCAGCTACTTGGGAAGCTGAGGCAAGAGAATAGCTTAAGCCCAAAGAGTTTGAGGTTGCTGTGAGCTGTGATGCTACATCACTCTACCTAGGACAACAGCTTGAGACTGTCTCAAAAAAAAATTATCTAGGAGTAGGCCGGGTGTAGTGGCTCACACCTGTAATCCTAGCACTCTGGAAGGCCGAGGCAGGTGGATTGCCTGAGCTCACAACTTTGAGACCAGCCCGAGCCAGAGTGGGACCTCATCTCTAAAAATAGCTAGGTGCTGTGGCAAGTGCCTGTAGTCCCAGCTACTTGGGAGGCTGAGGCAAGAGAATCTCTTGAGCCCAAGAGTTTGAGGTTGCTGTGAGCTGTGACAACATAGCACTCTACCAAGGGTGACAAAGTGAGGCTCTGTCTCAAAAAAAGAAAAAAAAGAAAAAGAAAAAGAAACAAATTATCTAGGAGTAGTAGCATGTGTCTGTGGTCCCAGCTAGTCAGGAGGCTGAGGCAGGAGAATTATTTGAGTTCAGAAGTTTGAGCCTCAGTAAGCTATGATCACACTACTACACTCCAACCTGAGTGAGAGAGTGAGAGCCTGTCTTGAAAGAAAGAAAGAAAGAAAGAAAGGAGGAAGGGAGGGGAAGGGAGGGGAAGGGAAGAAAAGAAACATCTTGGAATAGCATATTGAAAAATTTAGGTATAAGTGTACTGACATTTGCAATTTACGTTGAAACCCATAAAAATAACTTGGACTAGAGGGATGGAGAGATGGATAGAGGTATGGAGAGAAGGAAGATCCATGATATATATAGCAAGTACAGTACAGTAAAATGTTCACAGTGAAGTCTAGATGGTGGATGTGCTCATAGTAATTTTTTTTACCTTTCCTGTATGTTTAAAAAAATTCATAATAAAATGTTGGAAAAATGTTTAACCATATAACCATAAAGTTTACAAACTCTAAGGATAAAAACATGAAACTTGATTAGGAAATATTTTTCTTTTTGAGACAGAGCCTCAAGCTGTCCCCCTGGGTAGAGTACTATGGCATCACAGTTCACAGCAACCTCCAACTCCTGGGCTTCAGTGAGTCTCCTGCCTCAGCCTCCCAAGTAGCTGGGACCAGAGGTGCCTGCAACAATGCCTGGCTATTTTTTGGTTGCAGCCGTCATTGTTGTTTTTGGCTGGCCTGGGCTAGATTCGAACCTGCCACTTTAAGTGTATGTGGCTGGCACCTTAGCCACTTGAGCCACAGGGGCCAAGCCTGATTAGGAAATATTAAAGATGACCTAAACAGACTCGGCACCCATAGCTCAGTGAGTAGGGCACCAGCCACATACACGGGAGCTGGTAGGTTTGGGCCCGGCCCGGGCCTGCTAAACAACAATGACAATTGCAACCAAAAAATAGCTGGGTGTTGTGGTGGGTGCCTGTAGTCCCAGATACTTGGAAGGCTGAGGCAAGAGAATAGCTTAAGCCCAAGAGTTTGAGATTGCAGTGAGCTCTGACATCAAGCACTGTACAGAGAGTGAAAAATGAGACTCTGTCTCAAGAAAAAGACGACCTAGACAAATGAGAAGATATACTATGTTCATAGACAGAAAGACTGAATATTGCAGCTTGGTGCCTGTAGCACAGTGGTTACTGCGTGGGTCACATGCACTGAGGTTGGCGGGTTCAAACCTAGGCCAGGCCAGCTAAACAATAATGACAACTGGTTTGGCGCCTGTAGCTGAAATAGCTAAGGTGCCAGCCACATACACCAGAGCTGGCAGGTTCAAATCCAGCCCAGGCCACCAAACAATCACGGCTGAGACCAAAAAATAGCTGGGTTGGCTTGGTGCCTGTGGTTCAAGTGGGTAAGGCGCCAGCCACATGCACCTAAGGTGACGG
>NW_003852619.1:10627-18695 GCF_000181295.1 Otolemur garnettii
AAAAAAAAAAAAAGAAAGAAAAAGAAAGTACCATACGGTGAAAAGACAAGTCGCAGAGTGGGAGGAGATATTTGTAATAAATCTAGTAGAAAAAATTCTATTTTTGGACAGCTCCTGTGGCTCAGTGGGTAGGGTGCCAGCCCCATATACCGAGGGTGGCGGGTTGAAGCCTGGCCCTGGCAAAACTGCAACAAAAAATAGCTGGGCATTGTGGCAGGTGCCTGTAATCTCAGCTAATTGGGAGGCTAAGGCAAGAGAATCGCCTAAGCCCAGGAGTTGGAGGTTGCTGTGAGCTATGTGATGCCACAGCACTCTACCAAGGACAATAAGGTAAGACTCTTATCTCTACAAAAAAAAAAAAAAAGAAAGCAAGAAAGAAAAAATTCTATTTTCCAAAATGAATAAAGAACTACAAGGGAGATGTGGGGTAGAAGGGCAGGGCAAGGAAAGAAAAAAAAAAAGAACTTCTGCATGTCAATGAGAAAGAAGAGACAAGAAAAATAGCAAAATAGGTTAGAGCAGTGGTTCTCAACTTTCCTAATGCCACAACCCTTTAATACAGTTCCTCACGTTGTGGTGACCCCCAACCATCAATTTATTTTTGTTGCTACTTCATAACTGTAATTCTGCTACTGTTAGGAATCATAATGGAAATATCTGATATGCAGGATATATTTTCATTGTTACAAAGGGGTCACGACCCACAGGTTGAAAACTGTTGGGTTAGAGTCTTGAGTAGCCAAGTCTTGAATAGCCAACCCACCAAATTGTAAATCAAATAAGTAAAAATACAGAAAGTTCCTTAACTTCATTAGTAATCAGGAGAATGCAAATTAAAACTGCAATGCACTATTATTATTATTTTTTTTTGAGACAGAGCCTCAAGCTATCCCCCTGGGTAGAGTGCCATGGCCTCACAGCTCACAGCAACCTCCAACTCCTGGGCTCAAGCGCGTCTCCTGCCTCAGCCTCCCAAGTAGCTGGGACTACAGGCGCCCCCCACAGCACCGGCCATTTTTTGGTTGCAGCCATCATTGTTGTTTGGCGGGCCCGAGCTGGGGATTCGAACCCACCACCTTAGGTGTATGTGGCTGGTGCCTTAGCCGATTGAGCCACAGGCGCTGAGCCTCAATGCACTATTATTACATACTTTTTTTTTTTTGGTTCGGAGACAGAGTCTCACTTTGTCCCACTCAATAGAATACTCTGGCATCACCTGGGGCTCAAGCAATCCCCTTGCCTCAGCCTCCCAAGTAGCTGGAATTATAGGCACCTGCCACAGTACCGGGCTACCTTGGTCTTGCTCGGGCTGTTCTTGAACTCCTGAGCTCAAGCAGTTCACCTGCCTGGGCCTCCCAGAGTGCTAGGATTATAGGTGTGAGCCACCAGTCCTGGCCTACATACTCATTTCATTGGTGAAAATTAAAAGTCTGACACCGGCTGGGCACGGTGGCTCATGCCTATAATCCTAGTACTCTGGGAGGCCAAGGCTGGTGTATTGCTTGAACTCATGAGTTTGAGACCAGCCTGAGCAAAAGCAAGACCCCTGTCTCTACTAAAAATAGAAAAACTGAGGCAAGAGGATCGCTTGAGCCCAGGTTGGAGGTTGCTGTTAGCTATGATGCCACAGCACTCTACCCAAGGTGACAGCTTGAGACTCTGACCCAAAGAAAAAAAAGTCTGACACTGACAGTGGCTGACAAGCACATAGAGCAATAGTGGGACTATATCTTTGCAACCACTTTAGAAAATGGTTTGGTAGGCTCGGTGCCTGTGGCTCAAGTAGCTAATGCACCAGCCATATTCACCTAAGGTGGTGGGTTCGAATCCAGCCTGGGCCCACCAAACAACAATGATGGCTGCAACCAAAAAAATAGCCAGGCATTGTGGTGGGCACCTGTGGTCCCAGCTACTTGGGAGGCGGAGTCAGGAGACTTGCTTAAGCCCAGGAGTCGGAGGTTGCTGTGAGCTGTGATGCCATGGCACTCTACCCAGGGGGACAGCTTGAGGCTCTGTCTCAAAAAAAAAAAAAAGAAAGAAAATGGTTTGGTGTCATTAACTAAACTTGAAGATGTACATGTTTCATGACTGAGTAATTTCACATTTAGGTATATATCCAACAGAAATACATTCTTTCTTTCTTTTTTTTTTTTTTCCAGTTTTTGGCGGGGGCCGGGTTTGAACCTGCCACCTCAGGTATATGGGGCTGGTATCCTACTCCTGGAGCCACAGGTGCCGCCCAGAAATACACTCTTATTTACCTCAGGACATGTATATTAGTATGTTTATAGAAGCTGTCCCTCAAGAGTAGAATAGTTAGACTGGGCGCAGTGGCTCACACCTATAATCCTAACACTCTGGGAGGCCAAGGTAGGTGGATTGCTTGAGCTTAGGAGTTTGAGACCAGCTTGAGCAAGAGCAAGACCCTGTCTCTACTAAAAATAGAAAAACTAGTGGGCACCTATAGTCTCAGCTGCCCTGGGCTTGAGCAATCCACTTGCCTGAGGCAAGAGGATTGCTCAATCCCAGGAGTTTGAAGTTGCTATGAGCTCTGATGCCATGGCACTCTACCCAGGGCAATAGAATGAGATTTTGTCTAAAAAAAAAAGAGTAGAGTAGCTAAATAAATCACACCACATTCATCCAGTGGAATATTATATGCCCGTGAAAATAAATTAAGTATAGATATAAGCAAAAGCTGAAGGCATGAAGAGTTGAGTTGTTGGCTCTTGCTTGGGCACTTATATGCATGCAATTTGTGTCATGACTTCCAGGGGCAGAGAGAAAGTTAAGGCCATGATCTAAGGGACCCTTCCAATTAATGCTTAATGTCAATGTGGGACTAAGCTGTGTTTTGTATTGACACATGTAGAAATCAAGTGCTTGGGAAAGGATGCCTCATCATTTTCTGAATAGTGATCTAGATTTAGGCTGCATTTTGGTCTAGAGCTGATGCCTAGTGTGCTAAGCCCAGACATGCACATGGGTAAAGACCCTGGGCCTTCCTTGATGTGAGCTGTCTTCTCTTGAAGACACAGTGTGGGTTTAGGCTCTTGGCTGAGAAGGCACTTATAATGTGTTGAGAGGTTGTAGGGCGCTAAGGTCTGGGCTAAGCTGTAGCTGACTCAGCTTGCTAGATATAGTTACAGTATGGTTAGAAGGCTATCTAGCATAGTGCCTTGTACATAGTAGGTGTTTAATAAATATTGACTTAATGAATGAGAGAGCCTTCCAGGAGGGAACACTGTGCACTGTGTCACACTGTGACAGGAAGGGAAGTCCAGGTGCTATGGGCGGAAACAGCCAAGGCTTTTTGGGAGGGGACTCCTGAGCAGGGACTCACAGGTCACCTGGGAGTTTTGTGAAGAAGAGGGCCTTTGGGAAGGCCTTTGAGGGCCCAGAGTACAGCACCCAGGCAAGATGGAACAGCAGGAGGGGGGCCCAAAAGGGGTGTTGAGACAGGGGCAGAGTCCGAGGACCTGAGAGGGAAGAGTGTCACAAGTGTCCCATCCCCGTCAGGTCTAACGGGTGAAACTGGGAAAGCAAGCTTTGGGTGCGGCAATTCGTGATCTCAGGAGCATGGTTACATAGCTAAGGCTTGATGGCACAATCCAGCTTCCAGGCAATAGAGTGGTGAATGTGACATGAAGTGATCAGGACAGACTGAAGACTGCTCTTCTAAAAGCTAGGCTCTGATGTGAATGGAAATAGAATGGACTAAGTTTGGGGGTTATGGACGAGATGCAGCCGTTTATAAAGGGGACGTTGGGGAAGGATTCAGTAGAGAAAGAGGGAATAAAGAGAGAGAAAGGATTTTGGTTGACGGCTGTGTTCAGATATGCTGCAAGATAGAAAAAGTAGAGGTCATGAGTTGAACCAAGTTTCTTATTCATTATCCTGAGAAGCTGAGAAAACTGGAACCCTGTCTGAGAAAGAGCTGTTTGTCTCAGAGGCTGCTTGAAAGGTGTCATGTGTATATATCCTAGTCTAAGGAAGTGCTGTCCTGTGCCTTGTCGAGGAGGGATACAGGAAGAGTACTGTCATGCAAGCCGTTGTTGTTTCAGCTGGTGTTCAAATCAGCATCATGTTCTGTTCAGCTGAGGAAGTGGTGGGGCTGTGGCTAGCAGCTGTCTCGTCGTTCTCTGAACACTGGACAAGGATTTATGTACAGGTTGGCCCTTCTCATACTGTCCTGAGCAATGGCTCAGGTAATGGTTCCTGCTATGCCAAATGGGAGTGCTCAGACTCAGATGTAACCCTCTGGTGTTACATTGTCTATACCAAGTAGTCATTTGTGTAAGTCCTGTTCTCAGCATGCAGGAGACTATAGGAGGCAGGAAACAGTTCTCAGTGTGCTGCTCAGTGATCTGTTCACCCCAGCGCTTGACTCACTGAGGACAGTGGTTACAGTGCCAGCCACGTACACTGAGGCTGGCAGGTTCAAACCCAGCCCAGCCAGCTAAATAACAATGACAACTACAACAACAAAATAGCCGGGTGTTGTTTCAGGCTCCTATAGTCCCAGCTACTTGGAAGGCTGAGTCAAGAGAATCTATCAAGCCCAAGAGTTGGAGGTTGCTGTGAGCTGTGACACCATGGCACTCTACCGAGGGCAACATAGTGAGACTCTGTCTCAAAAGAAAAAAAAAAGTTAACAAGTCTGCATTGGCCTTGGTCTGAAGGTGAGCCCTGTGGTTTTTCAACCAGTGATGTAGCTATAGGTCCAGCTGTGTGAAGGGGCCATATTCTAACATGTTGAGTTGGTGGTAGGGTATGGGTCCCTGTCTGTGTGGGTACTACACCTCCATCAGCAGTACAACAGAGCTGCCCTCTTACACACCATCAATTTCTGCTGGAACAGCCTAACCCACTCATCCCCAGAGCAGATCTATCCTGAAGCAGTAACTTACACTGCCTATAGCATTCACATCAATAACTTGTGGGCCAGAGAGAGTCCTCTCAATATTCAGCGTGCTCAGATGCTAACAAATCTCACTGGCAAACAAATAGAAGTCATATTCCCTTTCCCTGCTATCATTAACTCATTGCCTTTCTTCTTCAGCTTCTCTACCAGTCATTCCTCTACCATCTCCCACTGTAGTTTTGGAAAGTATTCACAGTACAATTACTGCCCTGATCATACCAGCTCTCAAGAGCGTACATTTCTGCTGCGTACTAGGTTAAAGAGTGCCCCTCAAAATTTATGTCTACCCAGAACCTATGAACATGATTTTATTTGGAAATAGTTTTCCAGATATAATCATGTTAACATGAGATCATTTGACATTAGGATAGGCTCTAAATCCAAGGTAACTGGTGTCCTTATAAGAGGGAAATTTGGACACAGACACCCAGAGAGTACCACACCATATGAAGACATACAGAGATTGGAGTGATACATATACAAGCCAAGGAATGCCAAAGTTTTACTGACAACCACCACAAGTTGAGAGGAGGAAAGCCAGAAGCCCCGGATCACATCTGTAATCCCAATGCTTCGGGAGACTGAGATGGGAGGATTGCTTGAGGCCAGGAGTTTGAGACCAGGCAATTTAGCAAGTGCCTCTCTCTACAAAAAGAAAAAACAAGGCTGCAGTGAGCTATGGCCATGTCACTGCACTACAGCCTGGGTGACAATACAAGACACTTTCTCTAAAAAGTAACAAAAAAGGCTTGGCACCTGTGGCTCAAGAGGCTAAGGCGCCATTCACATACACCTGAGCTGGTGGGTTCAAATCCAGCCCGGCCCGCCAAACAACAATGACAGCTGCAACCAAAACATAGTTGGGCGTTGTGGCAGGTGCCTGTGATCCCAGCTACTTGGGAGGTGGAGTCAGGAGAATTGCTTGAGCCCAGGAGTTGGAGGTTGCTGTGAGTTGTGATGCCAGGACACTCTACCCAGGGTGACAGCTTGAGGCTCTGTCTCAAAAAAAAAGAAGCAGTCACAAACACCAGTGCAAAACCAAAAAAAAAAAAAAAAAAAAAATTAAGAAAAAAGAATATGGCTCAGTGCCTGTGGCTTAAGTGGCTAAGGCACCAGCCACATATACCTAAGGTGGTGGGTTCGAATCCAGCCCGGGCCCGCCAAACAACAATGATGGCTGCAACCAAAAACCAGGCGTTGTGGTAGGCGCCTGTGGTCCCAGCTACTTGGGAGGCGGAGGCAGGAGACTGGCTTGAGCTTAGGAGTTAGAGGTTACTGTGAGCTGTGATGCCATGGCACTCTACCCAGGGCAACAGCTTGAGACTCTGTCTCAAAAAAACAAAAAAGAAAGAAAAGAAAGAGGAAAAAGAATATACTTACTTGAACTTGTTTTGAACATAGTTTAATTAATGATCTTTGTTTTTTTTTTAATCAAATTCTACCTCCTCCTGGTTCATAATCTTTAAAAATGTTCATGGTAGGGCGGCGCCTGTGACTCAAATGAGTAGGGTGCCAGCCCCATATACCGGCAGACATGGCGGGTTCAAACCTGTCCTGGCCAAAAACTGCAAAAAAAAATTGTTCATGGCAAGCCAGACATGGTGGCTCTCACCTGTATCCTAGCACTCTGGGAGACCAATACAAGTTGATTGCTCGAGCTCAGGAGTTGAAGACCAGCCTGAGCAAGAGTGAAGCTCCCACCCCCCCACCCTCCCATCCCGTCTTTATTAAAAATAGAAAAACTGGGCGGTACCTGTGGCTCAGTGGGTAGGGCACTGGCCCCATATACCAAGGATGGCGGGTTCAAACCCGGCCCTGGCCAAACTGCAACAAAAAACAGCCAGGTGTTGTGACAGGCGCTGTAGTCCCAGCTACTTGGGAGGCTGAGGCAAGAGAAACACCTGAGCCCAGGAGTTGGAGGTTGCTGTGAGCTGTGTGATGCCACAGCACTCTACCGAGGGCAATAAAGTGAGGCTTTACAAAAAAAAATAGAAAAACTGAGGCAAGAGGATCTCTTGATCCAACAGTATGAGGTTGCTGTGAGCTATAATAATGCCATGGCACTCTATCCAGGGCGACAGATTGAGATTCTGTCTTATAAAATGAAATAAAATATTTTGTGGCATGCCTGAGATCCTCTCATGGCACATGAATTGAAAATCACTGCCCTAGAGTCTCTGGAGGCAGCACTGCTCTGACTTCCAGAGCCATGGGAGAATAAACGTCTGTTGTTTTAAGCTACCTAGTTAGGAGTGATTTGTTGTGGCAGCCCTAGGAACTAATGTACCTTGTTTCTATTTCCTTTCTTTTTCTTTCCAAGGGTGTCCAAACTTTTTGTTTTCTCTGCCACACATTGGAAGAATAGGGTTGTCTTGGGACTTAAATTAAATCCACAAACACTAACGAAAGCTGATTAGCAAAAAATAAAAGGTCTGTGCATACTTTTTGTGCTGACACCACAGATAAGCAGAAAAAGGCCTCACAAAATCAGTGTGTGTCCCACAGGCTGCATGTTGGATACCTGTGGGTTAGACCCTACCTAAATGCCAAAGATTTGTTTTCATTTCTCTGTGGTGCTCCTCTTTGGACAAATGAGTATAATTTAGCCAACCAGATTTATTTATTTATTTATTTATTTATTTATTTATTTTCCTTTTGGAGACAGTCTCACTTTGTCACCCACAGTTGAGTGCTCAGGAGTCATAGCTCACAGCAACCTCAAACTCTTGGGCTCAAGTGATCCTCTCGCCTCAGCCTCCCCAGTACTGGGACTATAGGTGCCCACCGGAATGCCTATTTTTAGAGACTGGGTCTTGCTCTTACTCAGGCTGGTCTCAAACTCCTGAGCTCAAGCAATCCACCTGCCTTGGCCTTCCAGAGTGCTAAGATTACAGGTGTGAGCCACCACACCTGGCCCAGTCAACTGGATTTCATTAAATATCTGCAACTGAGGCTCAGTGCCTGTGGCTCAAGCAGCTAAGGCACCAGCCACATACACCTGAGCTGGCGGGTTTGAATCCAGCCTGGACCCACCAAACAATGATGGCTGCAACCAAAAAACAACTGGGTGTTGTGGCAGGCGCCTGTAATCCCAGCTAGTTAGGAGGCGGAGGCAGAATTGCTTGAGCCCAGGAGTTGGAGGTT
>NW_003852619.1:20437-21483 GCF_000181295.1 Otolemur garnettii
TGATGCTACAGCACTTTACCAAGGGCAATAAAGTGTTGAGACAGAGTCTCAAGCTGTCACCCTGGGTAGAGTGTCGTGGTGTCATAGCCCACAGCAACCTCCAACTCAGGTTCAAGTGATCCTTTTGTCTCAATTTTTCTATTTTTAGCAGAGACAAGGGTCTCACTTTTTGCTCAGGCTGGTCTCGAACCCATAAGCTCAAGCTATCCACCCGCGTCAGCCTCCCAAAGTGTTAGGATTATAGGCATGTGCCACTGTGCCTGGCCTTTATTACAAGTATTGATGATGACTACAATGCCACTGAAGAAATGGCTTTTTTAGTGCCATTAAAAGATACAACTCGGCTCGGCGCCTGTGGCTCAAGTGGCTAAGGCGCCAGCCACGTACACCCAGGCCATTTTTTGGTTGCAGCCGTCATTGTTGTTTGGTGGGCCCAGGCTGGATTCGAACCTACCAACTTAGGTGTATGTGGCTGGTGCCTTAGCCACTTGAGCCACAGGCGCTGAGCCCAAATTCTTGGTCTTAAGCAATTCTCTTGCCTCAGCCTCCCAAGTAGATGTGACTACAGGTGCCCACCACAACACCCAGCTACTTTTTGGTTGTAGTTGTCGTTGTTTGGAGGACCGGGGCTGGGTTTGAACCTGCCAGCTCCAGTCTATGTGGGGGGCACCCCAGCTGCTGAGCTACAGGCACCGACTGAACCAGTAATAAAAAATATGTTAAACCAATTGTCTTCATTCATTGCCAACATATCTGATATAGTTGATGATGGTGTCTCAGCAATGGTAGGTAACAGAGAGGGACTTCTAAAATTAATAGAAGACAATGCAATTTCCACTCACAACTCACATTCAATGAATTATCATTGCATAGTACATCAAGACAACGTATGTGCAAAAATTTTAAAAATGGATAACGTCAGCCAGGTGCGGTGGCTCATGCCTATAATTAGGGTGACTAGATTTTGACATCAGTAAGGTGGGACAACATGTCCGGGGGAGTGGGGCGGGGCAGGGCCTGACAACAATGCAAACTTTGGGCTCGGC
>NW_003852619.1:21804-23132 GCF_000181295.1 Otolemur garnettii
CACTCTACCCAGGGGGACAGCTTGAGGCTCCGTCTCAAAAAAAAAAAAAACAATGCAAACTTTGATAAGCAGTTCTCGATAATCACTTCTCAGCAATTATTTGTTATAATTACAGTTTACCATTATAAAATTAACAAAAATAATATAAAACTCATATTTTGGCGAAATAGCCACATGGCAGCCGAAAACCGTATATTCCCTTCTTGTTCTCCCGCCCGTTTGTCCATTCTTTCCAAAAATCGGGACTTTTTTAAAACGCCGCGGGACACAGGACAAATTGTTGGAAAGTGGGACTGTCTCTCCAGAAGCGGGACGTCTGGTCACCCTACCTATAATCCTAGCATGCTGGGAGGCCGATGCTGGTGGATTGCTTGAGCTCATGAGTTCAAGATTGGCTGAGCAAAATGTGATACCCCATCTCTACTAAAAATAGAAAAAAAACTGAGGCAAGAGGATCACTTGAGCCAAAGAGTTAGAGGTTGCTGTGAGCTATGACGCCACAACACTCTACCCAGGATGAGAGCTTGAGACTCCACCTCAGATTAAAAAATGGATAATGTCATGCAAATCATCACCAGATTTCATAAGAGCCAAGGGATTGGGTCATCACCAATTCCAGGAATTCCATAGAAATATTGATGTTTACTAGGGTGACATCATTTATGTTTTGGAGGTAAGATGACCAAGTCAAGGCCCAATGTTGAAAATATTTCATGATTTGGCTCAGCACCTGTAGGTCAGCAGCTAGGGCGCTGACCACATACACCAGAGCTGGTGGGTGCAAACCCGGCCCGGGCCCATCAAATCAACAATGACAACTACAACAAAAAAATAGACAAGCGTTGTGGCAGGTGCCTGTAGTGGCAGGTGCCTGTAGTCCCAGCTACTCAGGGGGCTGAGGCAAGAGAATCGCCTAAGCCCAAGAGCTGGAGGTTGCTGTGAGCTGTGATGCTACAGCACTTTACCAAGGGCAATAAAGTGAGACTCTGTCTCAAAAAAAACAAAAGAAAAAGAAAATATTTTATGATTTGTGACTTTTTTTCCCTCAAGACAGAGTCGCACTCTGTTATCCTCAGTAGCCAACCTCAAACTTTTGGGCCTCAAGAGAGCCTCTCACCTCAGCCTGTGAGAAACTGAGACTGCAGGCATGGGGATAGACAGGTTTTTTTTTTCTTTATTATATATTTTTTTTAATTTTTATTTTTTTGAGACAGAGCCTCAAGCTATCCCCTTGGGTAGAGTGCTGTGGCATCACACTCACAGCAACCTCCAACTCCTGGGCTCAAGTGAGTCTCCTGCCTCCGCCTCCCAAGTAGCTGGGACCACAG
>NW_003852619.1:25412-28866 GCF_000181295.1 Otolemur garnettii
TCATTGTTGTTTGGCGGGTCCGGGCTGGGGATTCGAACCCGCCACCTTAGGTGTACGTGGCTGGCGCCTTAGCCCGTTGAGCTATAGGCACCGAGCCCTCAAGTATTCTCTTAAACAGGTTTCCTAGCCCTTGTAAATTTTCTTCTTCACTCTCAAGAGATACCCATGTTTCTTATGTTAGGCCTCTTTGCATAATCCTAAATTTCTTTCAGCCTTTGCTCATTTCTCTTGTTTCTCTGTTCTTTCTCTTTAACTGACTTATTTAACTCATAAGTGTTGTCTTCTAGCTCTGATATTTTTTCTTCTGCCTGATCTAGCCTATTCTTAAGTCTCTCCACTGTGTTTTTATTTTCATGAATGAAATCAAGTTCTGTTTTATTTATTTATTTGAGACAGAGTTTTGCTCTGCTGCCCAAGCTAGAGTGCCATCGACATCAGCCTGGCTCACAGAAACTTAAACTACTGGGCTCAAACAATCTTTCTGTCTCAGCATTCTGAGTTCCTTGGACTACAGGCCCCACCATAATGCCCGGTTAATTTGAACCTGCCACCCTTGGCATATGGGGCTGGCACCCTACTCCTTGAGCCAGAGGCGCCTCCCTAATTTTTCTATTTTTAATAGAGACAGGGTCTCACTCCTGCTCAGGCTGGTCTCAAACTTCTGAGATCAAATGATCATCCTACCTTAGCCTCCCAGAGTGCTAGGACTACAGGCTTGAGCCACCATGCCTGGTCTTGAATTTTTCATTCATTTTTTGCATGGTTTCTTTGTGTTGGGTTTCTATTTTCTCTTGTATTTCATCGAGCTTCCTTACAATTCATACCTGAAATTTTTTTTTTTTTTGAGACAGAGTCTCAAGCTGTCACCCTAGGTAGAGTGCCATGGTGTCACAGCTCACAGCAACCTCCAAATCTTGGGCTTGAGCAATTCTCTTGCCTCAGCCTCCCAAGTAGCTGAGACTATACAGGTACCCACAACAACGCCTGGCTATTTTTTGTTGCAGTTTGGCTGGAGCCAGGTTTGAACCCCTCACCCTCGATATATGGGGCTGGCGCCCTACTCACTGAGCCACAGGTGCCACCCCATACTTGAAATTCTTTATCAGTCATTTTTATATTCTCATTTTGATTGATTTCCATTGGTATAGAGTTATTATTTACTTTGGGGGTTGTCACCCTGATTTTTCATTTATCCAGAGATCTTTTTTTTTTTTTTTCAGACCGAGCCTCAAGCTGTCCCCCTGGGTAGAGTGCCATGGCATCACAGCTCACAGCAACCTCCAACTCCTGGGCTCAAGCAAGTCTCTTGCCTCAGCCTCCCAAGTACCTGGGACTACAGGCGCCCGCCACAACGTCCAGCTATTTTTTGGTTACAGCTATCATTGTTGTTTGGTGGGCCCAGACTGGATTCAAACCCACCACCTTAGGTGTATGTGGCTGGCGCCTTAGCCACTTGAGCCACAAGTGCCGAGCCGTATCCAGAGATCTTTTGCTGATTCACTCTCATCTGGAGCAACATTTGCTTCTTATTTTTGGATTTTGTTTTGTTTAAATAATGGTATGCCCAGTTTAATCTTTGAGATAGTGGGTAATGCTTGTGGGTAAGACTCAACCACATCCTGTGTGACTGAGTCAGTAAATGCTATAAAGGGCTGTGCAAATTGGCCTCCCTACCAGTAGGTGATATTTCCCAGAAGAAACACACTACAGTGTTGGTTTTGGGTCCTATGAGCAGATTTAGTCCCTCAGGAGAAGCACTTGATTGCCCCAGATGGCAGGTGGGACCCTAGAACTTTAGGGAAGACCAATTCTCTCTCTCTTTTTTTATTTTTGAGACAGTCTCAAGCCGTCACCATGGGTAGAATGCTGTGGCATCATAGCTCACAGCAACCTCAAACTGTTGGGCTCAAGCAATCCTCTTGCCTCAGTTTTTCTAGTTTTTGGTAGAGATGGGGGTCTTGCTTTTGCTCAGGCTGGTCTTGAACTGGAGAGCTCAAGCAATCCACCCACCTCAGCCTCTCAAAGTGCTAGGATTACAGGCATGAGCCCCCGTGCCTGGCTGGGGAGACTTAATTCTCTTCCACAGCAGAGGCAGGTGGGAGGGTGAATCTGGGTGCTACTGGGATGGTGAGATCACCCTCAAGTTCCCCCAAAGTGGGTAAGGTATCTGTTTCAGCAGGAGTAAAAGGTCTTTTCCTAGCTTCTGGGCAAAGCCATCAGGGAGGGGCTGTAGTTGCCTCACCGGACCAGAATGTCTGCTTGTGGAGGTGAGGCCATCTGAGATTCAGAGTCTGGAAGTCTGAAACAGACCATGATCCTGAGGAAAACAAAGAAATCTGTAACTGGTTGTAAACACCACTGCATTCAGATCAGTCTTGGATGTATTTCTTGAACTTTTATAACTTACTAATTTTGTCTTGACTAGACCCCAGCTCCTGTCTCTTCGCTCATCCCTTGCTAGATGCTGCCCAACACCATAGCAGCTACTTCACCCCACACCACTGTCCAGGTACTGAACGTTGCCCAGCCCTTGTCAGTTGCTATGCCCAACCAGGATTTTGACTTCTTCTTCTTTTTTTTTTTTTTTTGTAGAGACACTACTCTCTGTAGAGAGCTATGGGTGCCACTTTATTGCCCTCAGTAGAGTGCCGTGGTGTCACGCAGCTCACAGCAACCTCCAACTCCTGGGCTTAGGCGATTCTCTTGCCTCAGACTCCCAAGTAGCCAAGACTACAGGCGCCTGCCACAACACCTGGCTATTTTTAGAGACGAGGTCTCGCTCTGGCTCAGGCTGGTTCAAACCTGTGAGCTCAGGCAATCCACCCACCTCGGCCTCCCAAGTGCTGGGATTACAGTCTCAGGCCACTGCACCTGGCCCCAAGGCAGATTTCTTGAGCTCAGGAGTTTGAGACCAGCCTAACCAAGAGCAAGACCCTGTCTATGTTAAAGATAGAAAAACTAGCCAGGCATTGTGGTGGGCACCTATAGTGCTAGCTACTCAGGAGGCTGAGGCAAGAGGATCACTTGAGCCCAGGAATCTGAGGTTCCTGTGAGCTATGGCATCACAGCACTCAAACAAGGGTGACAGAGTGAGACTCTGCCGGAAAAAAAAAATGCTCATGATAACCCTATGAGGTATGAATTACTCCTTCACCTTCAGCCAATGACCATGCCTTCCATCTTATGGGAAAGAATGAGATCATCCAACATTAGCTTCCCCAATTTCCCTCTTATCCATCTCAAAATCTCTCTGGACTTTCAATTGCTTCACTTTCTTTATTCCAATTATGAAAAAATTTCAAGGTTCGGTACCTGTGGCTCAAGTGGCTAAGGCACCAGCCACATACACCTAAGGTAGCAGGTTCGAATCCAGCCCGGGCCCACCAAACAACAATGATGGCTGCAACCAAAAAATAGCTGGGCGTTGTGGCGGGCGCCTGTGGTCCCAGCTACT
>NW_003852619.1:29260-32936 GCF_000181295.1 Otolemur garnettii
AAAAAAAAAAAAAAAAAAAAGCAAAAACCTTAATGGAACCTTTATGAGGATCCAAGAAAGGTTTTCTAAAAGGAAGCACCAAGAGCCTTCTAAGAAAATTTATAAAACTATCATCCAAGGAAATGCTGAAGTCAGAAGACAAGAAGCTCAACAATAAGTTTTGAGGGTTAAAAGCATAACTTTTCTTGTGAGGTACCTCACTGATTTCTGAAAAGGACCCTTCTTTTTTTTGAGACAGCATCTCACTATGTCACCCTTGGTAGAGTGAGTGACATCGCAGCTCACAGCAACCTCAAACTCTTGGGCTTAAGTGATTCTCTTGCCTCTGCCTTCCAAGTATCTGGGACTACAGGTTCCCACCACAAAGCCCAGCTATTTTTTGGTTTCAGTTGTCATTGTTGTTTAGCAGGCCCGGGCCAGGTTCAAACTCAGCAGCCTATTGGCAGTGCCTGTAGCCCTGTGGGTAGGGCACTGGCTGCATACACCAAAGCTGGGTGAGTTCAAACCCAGCCCAGACAAGTTAAACATCAATGACAACTGCAACAACAAAAACAAAAAAAAATAGGCAGGCATTGTGGCAGGTGCCTGTAGTCCCAGCTACTTGGGAGTCTGAGGCAAGAGAATTGCTTCATCCAAAGAGTTTGCTCAAGTTGCTGTGAGTTGTGACATCACAGCACTCTACCAAGGGCGACATAGTGAGACTCTGTCTCAAACAAACAAACAAAGAAAAAAGACTGGGGGGAAAAACTAGCCATTGTCCCAGCTACTGAGGAGGGTGAAGCAAGAGAACCACTTGAGCCCAAGAGTTTGAGGTTGCTGTGAGCTATGACTATACGGCACTCTACCCAGGGCAACAGAGTAAGACTCTGTCTAAAAGCAAACAAACACACAAAAAAAACCTGAGATGATGTTAAATTAAAGTTCTATGATTTTTCTTTGTAGTTTTTGGCTGGGGCTGGGTTTGAACCCGCCACCTCCAGGATATGGGGCCGGTGCCCTACTCCTTTGAGCCACAGGTACTGCCCCCATGATGTTGATAATTAAAAAATTATTTCAACAAGTATTTCCTGAGAGCCTGTTATGTGACAGGTACTATGTATTATCCCAGGAGCTGAGAACAAAAAAAAAAGAAAAATCTCTGCCAGGCATGGTGGCTTGTGCCTGTAATCCTAGCACTCTAGGAGGCAGGTGGTTTGCCTGAGCTCACAGGTTGAGCAGCTTGAGCAAGTGCGAGACCCCGTCTCTAAAAATAGCCAGGCATTGTGGCAGGAGACCATAGTTCCAGCTACTTGGGAGATTGAGGCAAGAGAATTGCTTAAGGCCAGGAGTTTAAGGTTGCTGTGAGCTATGACGCTAGTGCCCTCTATGAAGGCAATAAAGTGAGATTCTGTCTCAAAAAAAAAAAAAAAAGAGAGAAAAGAAAAGAAAAGAAATTCTTACCCCATTGTTTAAATTAGCTCATAACAGTTCAAAATAAATCATTCATATGTCAAATTGAAATAATAAAACCCGGGCAGCACCTGTGGCTCAGTGAGTAGGACGCTGGCTCCATATACTGAGGGTGGTGGGTTCTAACCCGGCCCCAGCCAAACCGCAACAAAAAAATAGCTGGGCGTTGTAGTGGGCGCCTGTAGTCCCAGCTACTCTGGAGGCTGAGGCAAGAGAGTCGCCTAAGTCCAGGAGTTGGAGGTTGCTGTGAGCTGTGACGCCACAGCACTCTACTGAAGGTAACAAAGTGAGACTCTGTCTCTAAATAAATAAATAAATAAAACCCACTTCACAGGATTATTGTTGAGTTTAAATGAGATAATTAGTGTATAAAGCAAACAGCTCAATATGGTCAGTAGGTAAAAGTATGGGGCTATTATGAACTCTTCTGCACCTCCTAAGTGTGACCACCAGGTGTCAGCTTCCCCTAGCTAAAGCCTACTAAACCAAGGGTGGCCAGGTTGTCTACCCTCTCCACCACCAGAGCAAACAACAAAGCACTTCGATGTGACTGCCCCTCACCCATTTTTGGCCTGAGCTGTCTAGGTACAGAATTTCTTACTATCAATTCTAGATGAAAAGTCTGCCTACAGAATAAGCCCAGTTAAAGGCATTCCATGGTCTCCCTAGGCACTGCAATTTGGAAATGACCAGGATAAGGTCAAGGAAAGCAGAAAAACATTCAAAGGAAAAAGAAGGAAAACAAAATGAAATGAGGGGGAAAGCCAAGGAAAGAATGAAATAGGAGGAGGAAAGAAGATACCTAGAGGGAGGGAAAGATAAAACTTTTTTTACTCAGTCACCTCTCCAGGGCCTCACCCAAAGCTAGGTCAAAGCCCTTTCATTTAAGCCACCAGCAACCTGAAACTCCCACCTCCCAGGTTCCTGCCACACGTCAAATCCCTTTTTTAATCCTTATAATCCTACCAATTCTCTAGCTGGCTTTCTCTTGGATATATTTCAGAGAGGAGCTTTAGAATCCCTGGCAAGGAACCCATTATTCTTTTTTAGCCTATGTAATTTCTACTTTGTATCAAAGCTACCATATTTTTCCAACTTCCCTATTCTCCTTTTTAGAAACTATTTTTCCATTTTTATGAGATATGCCTTCTCCCCCTTACAATAGCCTCTTTGACTTTGCCAGTTAACCAAACTACATATTTTATTTCCCAGGCACATAGGACTTTTGATCACTGGCATACATTTTTTTTTCAGGTTTCCAATAAAAATAGTTGACAGGTTTCCTGTGGGTTATTGACTT
This sequence comes from Otolemur garnettii, assembly GCF_000181295.1. NCBI lineage: Eukaryota > Metazoa > Chordata > Mammalia > Primates > Galagidae > Otolemur > Otolemur garnettii. The sequence goes on from NW_003852619.1 coordinate 32,010, forward strand.
TTTGAATGTTAGTGTTGATTTTTCCTAATATCCTGTAACATGTGGCATAGCCAAAGAGGAAGTGGCCTTGTTCAGATACCATCCCGAAGCAGGATTGTTGACTTAGTCTGTCCTCTCTGGGTAGAAAGTTGGCTGCAATGTTAGTTAGGCCCAGCTACCCTTTAAGAACTCTTTCCTTCATGTGTAAGAGATATTTACTCAGGAATTTCTAAAGAAAATCGGAGGATTAATTGCAAGAACTAAACCTATACTCTAGGAAGAATAATATGAAAATTAAAGCATATTGCAGGTCATCAAAAAGTCAAACTTGTAAACTTCCACTAACTCCCTTTCTCCTTTAGCAAGGTATGGCCAAAGGAAGTTAATCAATTTCTAGGACAACATAAAGATTCTGGGAACTAACAGTCAGTTACCAGAAAAGTCAGAACTTGGATTTCCTCCAAATCGTGATCAATCCAGAACATTGTCACATCAATCACGAGAGATCTGAGTCCTTCTAGCCACCTAAGGCTGCTGCTGCTACTATCACTACCAATTTTCAGTGGAGAAATAACTTTATAAGAAAACGGCTCCAGGCTCAGCGCCTGTGGCTCCAGCAGCTAAGGCACCAGCCACATATACCTGAGCTGGCAGGTTCGAATCCAGCCCGGGCACGCCAAACAACGATGACGGCTGCAACCAAAAACTAGCTGGGCATTGTGGCAGATGCCTGTAGTCCCAGCTGCTTGGGAGGTTTAGGCAAGAGAACCACTTGAACCCAGGAGTTGGAGGTTGCTGTGAGCTGTGATGCCACAGCACTCTACCCAGGGTGACAGCTTGAGGCTCTGTCTCAAAAAATAAAAAAAAAGGCTCCAGTGTTGTGTCCTGGCCACCTTGCATGTATCCAAGGCAAAGGCTTGAACCATAGCAGATCTTTTTTTTTTTTTT
>NW_003852619.1:33658-35259 GCF_000181295.1 Otolemur garnettii
AAAAAAAAAAAAAAAGAATAGGAAACTACTTTTTTATTTTTTTGGTAGAGACAGAGTCTCACTTTATCACCCTTGGTGGAGTGCTGTGGCATCACACAAGTCACAGCAGCCTCCAACTCCTGGGCTTAGGCGATTCTCTTGCCTCAAACTCCCGAGTAGCTGGGACCATAGGCACCCGCCATAACACCCGGCTACTTTTTTTTGTTGTTGCAGTTTGGCAGGGCCGGGTTTTAACCCACCACCCTTGGTATATGGGGCTGGCACCCTACTCATTGAGCCACAGGCACTGCCCTGAAACCACTTTTATATATAATATATAGATATAAATTTATAAAATACAAATTTTGTATAAATATAAAACATAGGTCACATATTAGATACTAAAAATTTTATAACAAAAAATATAATTTACAGATATAAATTTATGTAAATATGTATTCTGCCTAGAATGGGCTCCTCCAAATAGGATGTCCCACAATACACATTGCAATCATCCCGCACCTTTCCCTTCAGTGTCATCCTTTTTAGCATGGGGGAAAAGGAGCACAGGGAACTCATTGAGTTCTTTTTTGACTTCGTTCATCAGAGTCTTGTAGTTTTGTTGTTGTAGTTGTTGTTGCAATTTGGCCGGGGCCAGGTTCTAACCCGCCACCCTCGATATATGGGGCCAGCACCCTACTCACTGAGCCGCAGGTTCTGCCCAGAGTTTTGTAGGTTTTATTTGTTTGTTTGTTTGTTTGCAGTCTTGGCCGGGGCTGGGCTTGAACCCACCACTCCCAGTATATGGAGCTAGCACCCTACTTCTTGAGACACAGGCATCGCCCAGTCTTATAGTTTTTTGCATACAGATCTTGTACTTTTTTTTTTTTTGAGTAGAGTGCTGTAGCATCACAGCTCACAGTAACCTCAAACTCTTGGGCTTAAGAGATTCTCTTGCCTCAGCCTCCCAAGTAGCTGGGACTATAGGCACCTGTCACAAAACCCGGCTATTTTGGGGTTGTAGTTGTCATTATCATTTGGCAGGCCCGGGATGGGTTTGAACCTGCCAGCTCTGGTCTATGTGGCGGCAACCTAGCCACTGAGCTATAGGCACCCAGTCTAAAATAATTTTATATGTATGATTTTTACACAAAGATATAGATACATAATCATAATTTTTTTTTTTTGAGACAAAGTCTCAAGCTATTGCCCTGGGTAGAGTACCATGGTGTCATAGATCACAGCAAACTCCAACTCTTGGGCTCAAGAGATCCTCTTGCCTCAGTTCTTCTATTTTTAGTAGAGACAGGGTCTTGCTTTTTGCTCAGGCTGGTCTCAAACCCATGAGCTCAAGCAATACACCTGCCTCAGCCTCCCAGAGCGCTAGGATTACAGGCGTGAGCCAAGGCACCCTGCCATACTTTTTTTTTTTTGAGTCAGACTCTCACTTTGTTACCTTTGGTAGAATGTGGTAGCATCACAGCTCACAGCAGCCTCAAATTCTTGGACTCAAGTGATTCTCTTGCCTCAGCCTCCCAAATGGCTGGGACTACAATGCCTGGCTAATTTTTTTTTTTTTTTGAGACGGAGCCTTAAGCTGTCCCCCTGGGTAGAGTGCCGTG
>NW_003852619.1:35705-38323 GCF_000181295.1 Otolemur garnettii
GCCTTAGCCACTGGAGCTACTGGTGCCGAGCCGCAACTTGCTTTTTTATCTCAATATTATGTTGTTGAAATTAATCTTGAGGCTGGGTACAGTGGCTCACACCTGTAATCCTAGCACTCTGAGAGGCCAAGGCAGGTGGATTGCCTGAACTCCGGAGTCCAAGACCGGCCTAAGCCAGCACAAGACCCTGTCTCTAAAAATAGCCAGGTGTTGTGGCAGACACCTGTAGTCCCAGCTACTTGGGAGGCTGAGGTAAGAGAATTGCTTAAGCCCAAGAGTTTGAGGTTGCTGTGAGCTGTGATGCTACAGCACTCTACCCAGGGTGACATTGAGACTCTGTCTCCACACTTGATCTTATCCAAAAGGCCGAGAAGCGATTGAGACTCTGTCTCAAAAAGCAAAAAACAAAAAACAAAAAACAGGCTCAACACCTGTGACTCAAGAGGTTAAGTCACCAGCCACATACACCTGAGCTGGCAGGTTTGTATCCAACCCGGGCCCGCCAAACAACAATAACAGCTGCAACCAAAAAAACAGCCAGGCGTTGTGGCGGGTGCCTGTATTCCCAACTACATGGGAGGCAGAGGCAGGAGAATTGCTTGAGCCCAAGAGTTGGAGGTTGCTGTGATGCCACGGCACTCTACCCAGGGTGACAACTTGAGCCCAAATAAAAAAAAAAAAAATTAACCTGAATCTTATTATTGTTCATTGCCCCAAGTATAAACCCCCTGGTGAGCCAAATAAAGGAACAAATCAAAATATTGGTGTTAAAAAGTGTATATATTATATTTATATGAAATTATAAAACAGGGAAAACTAATTTGCAGTGAAGAAATCAGAATAATGACTGTTTCTAGGATGGGAATGCTGATTGAATACTTACAAAATACATCTTCAAAGAAAGAATGACGTTTTAGGCATGCCCTTGCCCCAGAAAGTGTGCAATATACCTGTGCAATGTACTCACTGAGTGGAAATACTCCCATTCCTTCCTCCCGCAAGCCCCTACTTGAATTTCAGTGAGTTTTGCTTCTAAATGAACTTATAGGTGTTGAGCAACTAGTTCTAATTTAGTCCTGAGTACATGTGGTGTTTGTTTTTCCATCGTGCAATACTTTACTTAGGAGAATGATTTCCAGTTCCAGGTTGTTACGAAAGATAGTAGGTCACCAGGACAAACTCCTAACTCTTACTTTACCCAACAAAAGCAAACTATGTAACCAAATCATATGTACACTTTTAACAATCTGAATTTTTTTTTTTTTTGAGACAGAGCCTCAAGCTGTCCCCCTGGGTAGAGTGCTATGGCATCACAACTCACAGCAACCTCCAACTCCTGGGCTCAAGCGAGTCTCCTGTCTCTGCCTCCCAAGTAGCTGAGACACAGGTGCCTGCCACAATGCCCAGCTATTTTTTTTTTTGGTTGCAGCCATCATTGTTGTTTGGCGGGCCCAGGCTGGATTCGAACCTGCCACCTTAGGTATATGTGGCTGACGCCTTAGCCACTTGAGCCACAGGCGCCGAGCCCTGAATTTTTTTAAAAATTGAATTATGACACTAATTTGCACATTAATGAAATGAAAATCAACAAAAATAAAGGCCTCTGGCTCAATGAGTAGGGCGCTGGCCCCATATACAGAGGGTGGTGGGTTCAAACCTGGCCCCGGCAAACTGCAACAGAAAAAGAAAAATAGCTGGGTGTTGTGGCGAGCGCCTATAGTCCCAGCTACTCTGGAAGCTGAGGCAAGAGAACTGCCTAAGCGCGGGAGTTGGAGGTTGCTGTGAGCTGTGACAGCACAACACTCTACTGAGTGCAGTAAAATGAGACTCTGTCTCATTAAAAAAATAAATAAAGCCGAGGCAGGAGGATTCTTTGTGATACAGGACAGGTGGCACCCCAGCTGAGCTGAGCTGGAGGACCTGCCACCTTAGCCCTGGGTGGTGTAGGTGCAGAGGCAGCCAGCAGAGGAACCTGGCAGAGGAACCAGGGGGCTGGAGCGTGGACAAGAGGGGATCCCTGTTCCTCCACCCCTGCCTAGGTTCTAGTAGCCAGAGGGGCCGGATAACTGCTGGAGAGACACTGGTGCCTTGGTGTCTCCTTCTCCTTGCACTTTTGACTGAACAGGAACCCCTATTTCCTATGCCTAGGTCAATTTCATGTAAGTTTCCTAGGCCTCAATTCCATGAACAGACTGTGTCCATTCATTAATGCACTCATTCACCTTGCCCCAGCAGAAGGGACTGTGTCCATTCATTTCCTGGCCTGATACACAAGGAACTCATGCCGCTAAAAGTAACAACTGAGTTCTGGCTGAATGTAACTTTGGAGGACCCACACAGGCTAAATGGAACAATTGAGTTCTGGCTAAATAACCCCAGGAACTAATGCTTCGACTGAACGCGTTTTTTCTACAGTAAATAAAGTGTGGACATCAGAAAAATCACAATTAAGTGTTGAGACTTTGAAAGCCATTTTATGCGTGAAATATAATTTAACAAATTCCTGTGAAAAATTTCATGACCTTTTAAACAACGACAGCAATCTACTAAAAAAATTCACCCAAATGAGAAATATGCCAAAGAATAAAATAATACTATACATAATTTTTTTTTTTTTT
>NW_003852619.1:38450-41478 GCF_000181295.1 Otolemur garnettii
ATACATAATTTTTTAATGTATTATATTTGTAAATTGTACTTATGTTGAAATTTAAAAAATATATATTACAATACTATTTTTGTGTTCTATGAAAATTTTTGTTGCTCCATATAGACCAAATTTTTAATTAAGAACCCTCCCTCCCCCAGAATCACTTAAGCCCCAAAGTTTGAGGTTGCTGTGATGCCACTGCACCCTAGCGAGAGCAACATAGTAAGACTGTCTCAAAAAAAAAAAAGTTTTTTTTTTAAGTAGGACTGAACTTGGCGCCTGTGGCTCAAGCGGCTAAGGCACCAGCCACATACACCTGAGCTGGCAGGTTCCAATCCAGCTTGGGCCTGCCAAACAACAATGACAGCTGCAACCAAAAAATAGCTAGGCAATGTGGCGGGCGCCTGTAGTCCCAGCTACTTGGGAGGTGGAGGCAGGAGAATCGATTGAGCCCAGGAGTTGGAGGTTGCTGTGAGCTGTGATGCTATGGAACTCTACCCAGGGTGACAGCTTGAGGTTCTGTCTAAAAAAAAAGAAAGAAAAGAAAAGTAGGACTGACTTTACATGGTAGACATTTACCATAAATTAGAAGAACTTAAATCAACAGCTTCAAGATATCAAAGCCTTTCTTTTCATCAAAGAAAATATTAATATACTCAAAGCACAAGTGAAGATAGGATAGAAGCATTTTATTTTAAAATACATTGCTGGTAAAAATTCATTCAAATTAATACTAGTTTTGTTCTTCCAACCCTTTATGAATATGTAAGGGTAAATTAAGTTACCTTTTGCTTTAAGCAGAAAAAAATAAACAGGCATAATTAATTGTCATTTAATAGGCATTTTTTCATATAGTTCCTAGAAATGGAGAAAGTGAAAAAGACTCCAGGCCAGTGAGGGTGATAATGCCTATAATCCTAGCACTCTAGGAGGCCTAGGTGAGTGGATCACTTGAGCTCACAAGTTCAAGACCAGCCTGAGCAAGAGTGAGACACCATCTCTACTATAAATGAAAAACTGAGGCAAAAGGATCTCTTAAGCCCAAGAGTTTGAGGTTCCTGTGAGCTATAACACCGCAAGACGCTACAAAAGCAACACAGTGAGACTCTGTCACACACATACGCACAAAAACGACTCTAGTTGGGCAGTGCATGCAGCTCAAGGAGTAGGGCACCAGCCCCATATACCAGGCATGGTGGGTTCAAGCGGAGCCCACACCAAAAACTGCAAAAAAAAAAAAAAAGAAAGAAAGAAAGAAAGAAAAAAGAAAAGAAAAAAGACTCTAGTGAATAAGCAACAAATCTTTAGCAAGTAGGTGGTTTTTCAATCATTTGCTTTTAATAATTTTGTTTTTTTGAGACAGAGCCTTAAGCTGTTGCCCTGGGTAGAGTGCCATGACATCACAGCTCACAGCAACCTCCAATGCCTGGGCTCAAGCGATTCTCCTGCCTCCACCTCCCAAGTAGCTGGGACTACAGGTGCCTGACACAATGCCAGCTATTTTTAGACACAGGGTCTTGCTCTTGCTAAAGCTGGTCTTGAACCTGTGAGTTCAGGCAATCCACCCTCCTTGGCCTCCCAGAGTGCTAGGATTACAGGCGTGAGCCACCTTGCCTGGTGTAAGACCACAGGAATTCTTGTTTGGTAGACTCAACAAGATTCTTGCTGAAAGCAGACCAGAGTAATTGGCGCCTGTGGCTCAAGTGGCTAAGGCGCCAGCCACATACACCTAAGGTGGCGGGTTCGGATCCAGCCCGGGCCTGCCAAACAACAATAATGGCTGCAACCAAAAAATAGCCAGGCGTTGTGGCGGGCGCCTGTGGTCCCAGCTACTTGAGAGGCTGAGGCAAGAGACTCTCTTGAGCCCAGGAGTTGGAGGTTGCTGTGAGCAGTGAAGCCACGGCACTCTACCCAGGGTGACAGCTTGAGGCTCTATCTCAAAAAAAAAAAAAAAAAAGAGTAGGGGGTGAGTAATTTGATCAGATGTTGAGGGTGATCAGACAGCAAGGGTGGCGGATCTTTGCCAAATGGTTTCAGCAGGATTCTTGTTAAAACTGGACTACGGACAATGCCTCTGGCTCAAAGGAGTAGGGCACTGGCCTCATATACCAGAGGTGGCGTGTTCAAACCCAGCCCCGGCCAAAAACTGTAAAAAATAAAAAAATAAATAAATTAAAAAAAAAACTGTACTAAGTGGGGCAGCACGTGTGGCTCAGTGAGTAGGGCGCTGGCCCCATATATGAAGGGTGGCAAGCTCAATCCTGGCACCAGCCAAACTGCAACAGAAAAATAGCTGGGCGTTGTGGTGACCTGTCCCAGCTACTTAGGAGGCTGAGACAAGAGAATCGCCTAAGCCTAGGAGTTGGAGGTTGCTGTGAGCTGTGTGATGGCATGGCACTCTACCGAGGGTGATAAAGTGAAACTCTGTCTCTATTAAAAAAAAAAAAAAAAAACTCCAGGCATTGTGGTGGGTGTCTGTAGTCCCAGCTACTCAGGAGGCTGAGGCAAAAGAAGCCCAAGAGCTGGAGGTTGCTGTGAGCTGTGACAAAACAGCACTCTACAGAGGGCAACAAACTGAGACTCTGTGTCTTAAGAAAAAAAAAAGGGCGATGCCTGTTCCTCAGTGGGTAAGACATAAATTACCATTCACCACCCCGTGCATGTTATTTTGTTCTATGCATGTTGGGTCAGTTTAGAATGCCTTTCTCCTACTACTTCACCTAGTGAATGCCCGCTCTTTCTCTTGTCCTGCAAGGCTGAAGTCTTGGTTGAGTTGGCTCTGATCTAGGTCCTAGGTCCCTCCTCTGTGCTCCCACAGCACCCTGTGCTTGCCTCTACCAAGTGAGAAACCACTGCAGAGTTTTAGGTAGAGGAATGACCTGACCTGGCTTGAATACTTAGCTATGGGCCAGGGACCCACCTAAGTTCTGAATAAAAATAAGAATAAGGCTCAGTGCCCATAGCACAGTCGTTACGGTCCTAGCCACATACACCGAAGTTGGCAGGTTTGAACCCGGTCCAGGCCAGCTAAAAACAA
>NW_003852619.1:43320-44668 GCF_000181295.1 Otolemur garnettii
GCACTCTACCCAGGGGAATAGCTTGAGGCTCTATCTCAAAAAAAAAAAAAAGAAAGAATGAAGATAAATACATTCAGAAAGGAAATCAGACGATTGCTGCAACGATGTATTAAGCAATAATAATAATAGTAATGCAAAGAAAATAACATTCATATTGCCAAATAAGAGTATGTCTATTATAGAATGTTTTGACTCTGAGGTTCAGTGTACAGTCATCAATTAACTTATTATTTTTTTCAAAGTCTCTAAAAATAGACAACTAATATTTATAAATAAAAATAAGAGATAATTTCAAAAAACAGATCATGCCAAATCTTATACACAATAGAAAAAGAATAAGTACTTCAAAATCATTCTGCTTAATCTGGATACACTTGATATTAAAATTGGAAAAAAATATATTATTATAAAGGGAAAATTACAGACATAATTCACCTTTCTATTTTTTTGAGACAGAGCCTCAAGCTGTCACCCTGGGTAGAGTGCTGTGGCATTACAGCTCATAGTAACCTCTAACTCCTGGGCTTAAGCGATTCTCTTGCCTCAGCCTTCCAAGTAGCTGGGACTACAGGCACCTGCCACAACGCCCAGCTATTTTTTGGTTGCAGCCATCATTGTTGTTTGGCAGGCCTGGGCTAGATTCAAACCCCCCAGCTCAGGTGTATGTGGCTGGAGCTTTAGCTGCTTGAACCACAGGCGCCGAGCCCAGACTGTATTTTTCTAGTTTCACACCTATCTATATGTATCCCTGCATATAACACCTAGACATCATATCTGAAGTATCCTGACTTCTGTTGCTCATACCTCCCAATTGATAATTCGTGCAACAAGTATTTACTGAGGGTCTGGCATGTTTATGTTTTTTCACTCATTCAACAAATATCTTCTGAGCACATATACTGTGTCAGAGACTGTTCTAAGCACTTGAAATACATCAATGAAGAAAACAAAGATTACTGTATTCATGGAGCTTATATTCTAGCAGGGGTAGGAGAGGGGTGTATGATAATAAACATAATGATAAGCCCAGGACTAGTGGCTAACACCTATAATCCTAGCACTCTGGCAGGCCAAGGTGGATTGTTTGAGGCCAGGAGTTTGAGATCAGCCTGAACAAGAGCAAGAACCTATCTCCACAAAAAGTACAAAAAGGGGCAGTGCCCGTGGCTTAGTGGGTAGGCTTCCGGCCACATGCACTGAGGCTGGCAGGTTCAAATCCGGCCTGGGCCAGTTAAAATCAACAATGACAACTGCAACAACAACAAAAATAGCTGGGCACTGTGGCAGGCACCTGTAGTCCCAGCTACTTGGGAGGCTGAGGCAAGAGAATTGCTTAAGCCCAAGAGTT
>NW_003852619.1:46389-50861 GCF_000181295.1 Otolemur garnettii
GGCATCACGCTCACAGCAACCTCCAACTCCTGGGCTCAAGCGAGTCTCCTGCCTCAGCCTCCCAAGTAGCTGGGACTACAGGCACCCGCCACAACACCTGACCATTTTTTGGTTGCAGCCATCATTGTTGTTTGGCAGGCCTGGACTGGAGATTCGAACCCACCACCTTAGGTGTATGTGGCTGGCACCTTAGCCACTTGAGCCACAGGCGCCAAGCCTCAATGTAGAACAGATCTAACCAAGGGTATAAATACCGTGTTTCCCCAAAAATAAGACCTACCCAAAAAATAAGCCCTAGCAGGATTTCTGCATTTGTTAACTATAAACCCTACCCTACTAGTATCATCACTAGATAATAAGACCTAGTGATGAGCGCGGAGTGGTAAGGAAGACTGGAATACCTTTTATCTGCCACAGCTCCTTTCTCTGAGCCATTCACACTTGCGCGGGTGCACGTGTGGTAACTGCGGTCACAGGCATCCTATTGCACCCGTGCGAATGGCTACGGGAAGGCAGTTCACGAATCACTAGCGCCAGCCCCACCAACAAGGTCGGCTCCCCCTGTCAGGTTCCAGAAAAAGATGACTTAACTATATTTTAATAAATGTAGATTGTTGTATTATACTTAATAAAAATAAGACATCCCCTGAAAATAAGCCCTAGTGTGTTCTTCTTGAGAAAATATAAATATAAGACAGTGTCTTATTTTTGGGGAAACACAGCAGCAAGAAATGAATATCATTGAGAGTCACCTTGGTGGCCAGCTATCATTGCCTTTGTAGGTCATTATAAATCTGTGGCTTTTAACTTTAAGTGAAATGAAGACCCAATGAAGGGATTTGAACAGCAAAGTGGCAATGATCTGACTTATATTTCATGAGACTATCTCTGGCTGCTGGGAGAATAGAATGGAGAGAGGCAAAGAAGTAAGCTGGGAGACCAGTGAGGAGGCTATTACAGTCCAAGAGATGCGCTGGGGTCATAACGGTGGAATTGATGATAACAGGTAATCCTTTCTTGCCATTCCTTTCATCGTTCCCTCCTTGGAAACAGATCTGATTCTAATCTCAGTTTTCTCATTTATTAGACACATGATACTGGGATAAGTATCCTCTCTGGGCCTCAGTTTCCTCTGTAAAATGGGTTTAATAAGAGAGTGCCTATCTCACAGGGTTGTCAAAATTACAACAAAGAACACGTTGTGTAGCTAGCACACTACCTGGTCTATAGTAAGAACTCAAGATTTGATGTCCATTCTCTCTGCTATTTTCCATCCTTTTACCTCTACTCCCCTATTCCTCAAACCCAGAGCCCAGCAGGTAAAATCCGTGGGAAAACCACCCTCGAGGCTGAGAGGAAACGCTTGAGCTGGGGGGCGGGACTACTAGGTGCCCATTGCGCATGTGCGCACGCTGGGTCAGGTTCAGGTTTCCAGCTGGGGGGGGAGAGGAATGCGGGGGGCAAAAAGGCTCCGTTTCTTCTTGCTGCCCCCTTCCGGCTCGGAGAAGTGGCGGGACATTGGCGGCGTCCCGAGCAGGCGCCGCTCTAATCGAGGGACGCCAGGGCCCGAGTGGTAAGTTGGAAAATGGCGGAGGCGGGGGAAGGAGGAGGGGCTTTGCCGGGCTGGAGGCTGACCTCCCGGCAGGGGGTGGGAAGGATACTGCCGGGACCCAGTGGCAGGGCCCCGGCTGGGAGACTGACGGACCGCGCCTGGTGTCTTTCTGGAGTCCCTGATGTGGCCATACTCCGGGGTTTCCAGACTCGGGGTTTCTCCAGGGCATGAGCTGGCTGGTGGAGGCGCGTGAGGGAGACGCAGGGACTTCCGTTTCCTTCACCTAGGTAGGGGCCGGGCCACGGAGTTGGCTTTTCCAGATTGGGGCCCGGGCCGATCGCCGCGGGCAGTTGGGGCCAGCTCTTCTCGTGCGGTGGGTACAGCTTGTGCGGGCTTTCCCTTTCTCCTGTTCTCTCCTGTTCTCTCCTCTCCCCTCCCTTTTTCTCCCCTCCACTCCCCACCGGCCCCGCGCTGCAGGGGAGGGCGGGAAGGCCGCGCCCGCCGGGCGGGGTGGCCCGCCTGGGGCTCCTAGCCCAGGTTCCCGGGACTGCTGAAGGAAGGCGTGGGTGGGTGGCTGGCTTCAGGCCCGCTGGACTCTGTCCCTAAATCTCATGTCACCTAAGGTAAATCGAGTCAAATAACTTTTAAAAAACATATGAGCAAAGGGATTCCCCCCCCATCTGATACCTGTAGCATGTATGGAGCAGGGTGGAGTGTGACTGGGCAGGGTGAGTGAAATAGAATAGAGACCAAAGATCTTCCGGAAGAGGAAATTAGCTAGTAGTTTTTTCCAACCTTTGCTACTCTAGTCACCTCCCTGGCATGTTCTGTAAAACAAAATGTCAATTTGACTTTCAGTTTCATAATTTTAACTCCATAATGCACTTAAATTGTTTTCAGGGTGGGGGGTAGTGGTTATTGCTGAAACTAAGCAATAGTCCTCTCCACCTACAAAAAAGAAAAACGTCAATCAAAGCTTTGTAAAAACCTATCAGGTTTTAGTAATCCACTACTTTGCCTTCAGATATAATTATGTCACTAGTTCTATCACCACTGTACCTTGATAGTTAATGACCCATAGAAATTTACTCTAGTAAGACTATAGGTTTCAATAGTGCTTCTTTCTTCTTGTCCTTTTTCCTTAATAACATTTGTTACAGCCAGTTCAAGAGAACACTGTTAAAGACGGCCATCTTAGAATTATAACATTTTACAGTTGTAAGGGATCTTAGTTCAACTCTGTTATTTTATAAAAGCAGAAACTAGGGCTCAGGAAGATTTCATGGATTGCCTAAGGCTACTCAACTACTTAGATTAGAATACAGGTTGTCTGGCTCCTTACCCGCTCTTTCAGTAGGATTGCTTCTTATAGCCTCCAAGCATGAAAATGTAGTACATTCAAGTCAAGGCACATTTCTGAAGAGTATAATACTTTGTGCCATTAATTGTACTACCACTTTTGATGTATTTCATTGTATTTAATAAGATTATGAAGTGCTTTTTTCCCTACCATTGAAGCAGTGACAACAGTTTAGGTTAAAAAAACTTATACACATATGCACATAAACATATGCATACTTGTCTTTGCCCAGATAATTTCTTTTCTTTTTGTTTATTTATTGATTGATTGCAGTTTGGGGTCGGGGCTGGGTTTGAACCCGCCACCTCCGGCATATGGGGTTGGCGCCCTACTCCTTTGAGCCACAGGCGCTGCCCAACTTTTATTTTTTTTTATTTTTTAGAGACAGAGTCTCACTTTATCGCTCTCGGTAGAGTGCTGTACCATCATAGTTCACAGCAACCTTCAGCTCCTGGGCTTACGCGATTCTCTTGCCTCAGCCTCCTGTGTAGCGTCCAGATAATTTTTTGCAGGATACTCAAGATAAATGTTAACAGTGGTTACTTAGGGAGAAGAGAGATGAGAGACTTTAGTTTGTACTTCATATTTGGCTTAATGTGCTGTTTGAATTTCTTACCATACACCAGTATTGATTTTATAACAGTTTTCAAGTTCATACGCGTATATATGCATATCAGCATTAAAAAGTATGTGCCAATAGTATGTACCTATATTTATGTATGTATATGTATTTATATATCAGTAGTTTTTACTGTAAAATCCAGTGTGATTCATGTCAGCTCACCTGACAAAGCAGACCTGATTATTGGATTCTCATGTTTCTCCTTTGGTTTTCTTTTATTGCTTTCTCCTAATGTAAGATGGTAAAAATTCCGTTATTAGTCTTTATGTATTTTTAGAAAATGTGCTAAGGTTTTTTTTATTATTTGAATAATGTAGCAAACTGTAACACATTCAGAATGTCATATTTGACACAATGAAAAAATACATGAATTACAGAATCTTTTTGGATATGAATCATTTTTTTTTTTTTTTTTTTTTGAGACGGAGCCTCAAGCTGTCCCCCTGGGTAGAGTGCCATGGCATCACACTCACAGCAACCTCCAAGTCCTGGGCTCAAGCGAGTCTCCTGCCTCAGCCTCCCACGTAGCTGGGACTACAGGCGCCCGCCACAACACCTGGCCATTTTTTGGTTGCAGCCATCATTGTTGTTTGGCGGGCCCGGGCTGGGGATTCGAACCCGCCACCTTAGGTGTATGTGGCTGGCGCCTTAGCCGCTTGAGCCACAGGCGCCGAGCCATGAATCATTTTTTAAAAAAAAAGTTAAGGCTAGGGCGGTGCCTGTGGCTCAGTGAGTAGAGTGGCCCCATATACTGAGGGTGATGGGTTCAAACCCTGCCCAGGCTAAGCTGCAACAAAAAAATAGCTGGGCATTCTGGTGGGCGCCTGTAGTCCTAGCTACTTGGGAGGCTGAGGGAAGAGAATCACCTAAGCCCAGGAGTTGGAAGTTGCTGTGAGCTGTGACAGTATGGCACTCTACTGAGGGCAATAAAGACTCTG
>NW_003852619.1:50881-55461 GCF_000181295.1 Otolemur garnettii
GGAGGCTGAGGGAAGAGAATCACCTAAGCCCAGGAGTTGGAAGTTGCTGTGAGCTGTGACAGTATGGCACTCTACTGAGGGCAATAAAGACTCTGTCTTAAAAAAAAAATAGCTGGGTGTTGAGGCAGGTGCCTTTTAGTCCCAGCTACTCAGGAGGCTGAGACAAGAGAATCGCCTAAGCCCAGGAGCTGGAGGTTGCTGTGAGCTGTGATGCCATAGTTCTCTACCGAGGGTGACAAAGTAAGACTCTGTCTCTTAAAAAAAAAAAAAAGTTAAGGCTAGAAAGATCCTCAGTGATTAGGAGTTAAGCTTTCATGTTTTTACAAATAGGTTAAGACTATAAGAAGAAAAAATGCATTGCCCAGTATATGTATCTGATTGTTAGCAGAGCTTGGACTAGAGCCTAGCTTCTAGTCCAGTGCCTCTTGTACAACACCTGTAATTTTACTGCTTTCTAGTGCATTCGATGATTCCAACTAGGCCAACAAAGTAATGCTGACTAAAGGTTAGTCAGGCCTATTTCAATAAGTAAGAATTATTGTAATGAATGTACCAGTTAAGCTGTATAGTGCTTGAAATATTTTAGTAACATAAATGCTCCCCTTACATTTTGTTGTAAACATGAATTTGTTTAGTAAATCCTCTGTTTATGTTTATAAATGCTTAGAGACACCAAATGTCAAATAATGAGATTTCACTGCTTTTGTTTGGTCTGATATTTAAGTCTGGTCGCTAGTACTAGCAGGAAAAAAAAAAGCTGTGGTTTATAAAATAAACATCTATTGAATACCTACTATGTGTCAGCCATTGGTAGGGTTCCAAAGATGAATATGGCAAAACAGATGCCCTTGTTATTTTGAGGGTGGGGGATTATCATGAGCTGTCAGTTCTTAAGCTTTGTCTCTGTGGCGTAATCTGGTAATAGTATTATAAAATGTAATCTGTTAGCACTGTTTAAGGTCATTGTGTGAGTAGATTTGAGGAGACAAAAAGTAGTGGTAAAGTAAAAAGTGAATATTAAATTTAAAAAATGTATTTTTCTATCTTAGAGGTCATGTGGTACACTGTAAAGAGCCCTGAATTGAGTGCTACTGGAACTGGTTTCTTGTCTTGATTTTGTTTCCAATTAGCTATAGGATTGTGCTAGGGTGACCAGATTTTAATATTTGTAAAGCAGGACAACATGGCTGGAGGGGGGGCGGGGCAGGGGAGGTTGCTGTGACCTGTGACACCAGGGCACTCTTCCAAGGGTGAAAAAGTGACACTGTCTCAAAAAAAAAGAAAGAAACAAGTTGGGCTAGTTGATTCCAAAGTTTCAAAACCCATTATGATAGTTTTAAAGACTGATTATCTCAGATTTTATCAAGGAAAAGAATTCCATAAAACAATCTCAAGTCTGTTTGAAATAAAAATCTCAAAAGGACGAGAAATTAAGAATGAGGTAGAAATATAAACCTTGCTTATTTATGGTTTATACTTTCACTTATTTTTAAATTTCACATACTAAGTACTTGAATTTTAATTTGTTGGAGTGGCAAGCTGTGTTTCATTATTGCATAGAGTGGGTACAGAATAGGTTAAAAGAGGGAGAAACAGGGTTTGTGAGTCTGAGATTATTTAGCACAGAGAAGAGAGAATTTTTGGGAGCTCATAAGGGTGTGCCCAAGATTCATTTTTTTTTTTTTTGGAGACAGAGTCTCACTATCTCACCCTTGGTAGAGTGCTATGGCGTCACAGCTCATAGTAACCTCCAACTCTTAGGCTTAAGCGATTCTCTTGCCTTAGCTTCCCAAGTAGCTGGGATTACAGGTGCCCTCCACAACGCCTGGCTTTTTGTTGCAGTTGTTTAGTTGACCTGGGCCAGGTTCGAACCCTCTACCCTTGGTGTATTTGACTGGTACTGTAACCACTGTGCAATGGATGCTGAGCCAAGTTTGCTCAAAATTCAAATAGCTATTGAGTTTGCCCAAGATTCAAATAGCTATTGAGTTGCAGAGGTAGGATCAAAGATCATTGTATATTGACAGTGGCTGGAATGTAGTAAATAGGTTCTGGGGAAAAAGTTAATGACCAAATGCCTCTGCTTGTACAAATAAATTTATCAGATTAAAAGGAAAAAATAAAACTTACAAGGTCTTCTGAATAATCCAAAAGAAAGGCCTTCATAAATTCTGAGAAAGGTAAAGCAGTTGCTGATTATTGTACCTAAGAACTTAAAGCCAAACTTATGAAAGATATGTTTTATCTGCTCTGTATATGGTTAATAGGTTGTCCTTTGATAAAAGCATATTTATGTCCATTTTGCAGGACTTGGCATGGACTTTTATTTTTAGTTATGATATAGTTGTAGCTCTGCTACTTGATACATTTTAGAATTTGACTTTAGTTTGGTACTTTGTTATGGATACATGCGATTCCCTTTATCATGATATGGTCTTGTATATATATTTTTTGAGACAGTCTCACTTGTTGCCCCCAGTAAAATGCTGTGGCTTTATAGCTCACAGCAACCTCAAACTCTTTGGCCCAAGTGATTCTCTTATCTCCACCTCCCGAATAGCTGGGATTACAGGTGCCCACCACAACGCCCAGCTGTTTTTTTAGAGATGATGTGTACACCCACCTCCCCCTCCTGGCGTGCAAGAGCCACTATGTCTGGCCTAAAAGCCACACTTTTGAAAAAAGAAAAACAGGGTGGCGCCTGTGGCTCAGTGGGCAGGGCGCCGGCTCCGAATACTGAAGGTAGAGGGTTCAAACCTGGCCCCGGCCAAACTGCAACAAAAAATAGCCGGGCATTGTGGCGGGTGCCTGTAGTCCCAGCTACTTGGGAGGCTGAGGCAAGAGAATCACCTAAGCCCAGGAGTTGGAGGTTGCTGTGAGCTGTGTGACGCCACGGCAGGCACTCTACCGTGGGTGATAAAGTGGGACTGTCCCTACCAAAAAGAAAGAAAAACAAGAATAAGCCCTCTTGCTGTTTAAGGAGAAAGGAGGAACTGAAGGCTCCTGGGGCCTTTCCCATGTGGTTTTTGTTCTGTCCAGCAACTTTCCAGCAGCATGCTTCTAGGTGAATGTCCCACCTACTGTCCCTCTTGTTGCAGTGCAGCGTACCCTATTCTCTGTTCAGTAGTGCTGTAAAGTTCTCGTTTAGTGTTGCGAATCTTTGCCGAGCGAGTTGAGAAATATTACCACATTGCTGGTAATAATGTCATTGTACTCTTGCTTTGCCCAGTCTCTTGCGGCAGCACATTCTCTTTCTTTCCACCAGGCCCTGGGTTTGATTTTTTATTGTCATTTACCAGTCATGTGACCTTTGAGGAATAATAAGTCAGAACCATGGTTTCCTCATATTTCATGAGGGCTATGGTATGTTGTGTAACTTAAATTAGATACCATATATGAAAAGATTCTAAATTGTAAATCACATTACATATTATATTTTATTTTTTTTGAGACAGAGTCTCACTATGCTGCCCTTGGTAGAGTTCCATTGCATTACAGCTCACAGCAACCTCAAACTCTTGGGCTTAAGTGATTCTTTTGCCTCAGGCGCCTGCCACAACGCCCGACTATTTTGTATTTTAGAAACAGAGTCTCACTTTATTGCCCTTGGTAGAGTGCCATGGCGTCTTGGCTCACAGCAACCTCCAACTCCTGGGCTTAGGCGATTCTCTTGCCTCAGCCTCCTGTGTATCTGGGACTACAGATACCCACCACAATACCTGCCTATTTTTTTGTTGCAGTTTGGTCGGGGCCTGTTCGAACCCACCACTCTCACTTGATATATGGGGCCTGCCTGCTATTTTTTGTTGTTGTAGTTGCCATTGTTGTTTAGCTGGCCTGGGCTGGGCTCAAACCCGCTAGTCTCGGTGTATGTGGGCAATGCCGTAACCACTGTGGTACAGGTGCCAAGCCCAGAGTAGCTTTTATTTTTTATTATTTTATTTATTTATTTATTTTTGTAGAAACAGAGTCTTACTTTATCGCCCTCAGTAGAGTGCTGTAGTGTCACAGCTCACAGCAATCTCCAACTCCTGGGCTTAGGTGATTCTCTTGCCTCAGCCTCCTGAGTAGCTGGGACTATTGGCGCCCGCCACAACACCCAGCTATTTTTTTGTTGCAGTTTGGCCAGGGCCAGGTCTGAACCTGCCATCCTCAGTATATGGGGCTGGCGCCCTATGTACTGGGCCACAGGCACTGCCCCAGAGTAGCTTTTAGATAGGGCTAGATATTTTCATTGGGAAAAAGAATAGATGTAAGCTCTTATCCAGAACTTGTTTTATCATTTGCTTGAGATCCCAGGGTGATCATGGAGTAGAACACTTCCTACTGAGAAATGCCTCAGGGTGGTATTACCCACTTAGAAAGTCATCCTTTAAAAGAACCTCAGCCTGGCACTTGGAGAACCACCTGATTGTAAGTACTACATTTTTGGTTTTTTGTAGAGACAGAGTCTTACTCTATGGCCCTTGGAAGAGTGGCATGGTGTCATAGCTCACAGCAACCTCCAACTCCTGGGCCCAGGCAATTCTCCTGCCTCAGCCTCCTGAACAGCTGGGACCACAGGCGCCCACCACAAAGCC
>NW_003852619.1:55944-57152 GCF_000181295.1 Otolemur garnettii
TCACAGCTCACAGCAACCTCAAGCTCTTGGGCCTGAATCTCTTGCATAAGCTTCCTGAGTAGCTTGGATTACAGGTGCTAGCCACAATGTCTGGCTATTTTTTTGAGACAGCGTCTCCCTCTTACTCAGACTGGTCTCAAACCTGTGAACCTAGGCAATCCATCCCTCTCAGCCTCCCAAATGCTGTCAGTACTGCATTCTAATGACTATGTCAGAATAAGTTACCTAGACAAGTATCAAATAGCATAATGAGTTCTAGTTCTGGGTACTATCTGCTCTATGGCCTCAGTCAAATTATTTAAATTCCATATGTCTTAGTTTCTTTATCTATAAAATGAAAGATTGATTTCTACTATTTTGTTCAGCACAAACATACTTGTTATGAACAATTTTTGTTGTGTCTATAAAATAATGATTTTATTTCTCAGTATACTTAATTCTGTGCTGCTCTCCCACCTTTTCTTTTTTTCTTCTTTAGAGACAGAGTCTCACTTTATCACCCTTGGTTTAGTGCCATGGAATCACAGCTCGTAGCAACTTCCAACTCCTGGGCTTAGGCGATTCTTTTGGCTCAGCCTCCCCAGTAGCTGGGACTACAGGCACCTGCCACAATGCTCAGCTATTTTTTTGTTGCAATTTGGCTGGGGCTGGTCTGAACCTGCCACCCTCGGTATATGGGCTGGCATTCTACCCACTGAGTCACAGGCACTGCCAACTTCACCCTCTTTTTTTTTTGTTTCCCCCTTTTTTGATATAGTTTTACCCTGTTGCAAAGGCTAGACTACTATGGCGTCAGCCTAGCTCACAGCAATCTCAGACTCCTCAAGGATCCTGGCCTCAAGAATCCTGTCTCAGTCTCCCAAGTAGCTGGGACTACAGGCACCTGCCACAACCCCCAGCTAATTTTTTTTTTAAGAGACAGAATCTCACTTTGTCACCCTCAGTAGAGTACTATGGTGTCACAGCTCACAGCAACCTCCAGCACTTGGGCTTTGGTGATTCTCTTGCCTCAGCCTCCCCAGTAGTCTGTGACTACAGGTGCCCGCCACAATGCCCAGCTATTTTTTTTTACAGTTTTTAGCCAGGGCGGGGTTTGAACCCGCCACCTCCATCATATAGGGCTGGCACCCTACTCCTTTGGGCCACAGTGCCGCCCAACCCAGCTATTTTTTTGTGCAGTTTGGCCAGGGGTGGGTCTGAACCTGCCA
>NW_003852619.1:57315-60628 GCF_000181295.1 Otolemur garnettii
CAGCTCTTGGGCTTAGGCAATTCTCTTGCCTCAGCCTCCTGAGTAGCTGGGACTACAGGTGCCCACCACAACACCTGGCTATTTTTTGTTGCAGTTTGGCTGGGGCTGGGTTTGAAACCGCCACCCTCAGTATATGAGACTGGCGCCCTACTCACTGAACCACAGGCACCGTGCACCCAGCCACCCTTTTTTTCTGTGCTTAGTAGAGATTGGGGTCTCGGTCTTTCTCAGTCTGGTCTGGAACTTCTGAGTTCAAGGTATCCTCCCACCTCAGCCTCCCAGAGTCCTAGGACTACAGGTGTGAGACACCATGCCATGCCTGTGCTACTCTTTTTGTAAAAATTACTTTAGGGAAAGTTTTGGCCAAAGGAAGTTGGGGAGACTTCTTTCTTCTTGCCAGACCTCAAATTCATTGAATATTGTCACAAGGCAGTGAATGAATGTATCATAATTTTGAAATAGACATCACTCAAAAACATTTTTCAACAAAATCCTTTATTTTCCTGGGAGGCCGAAGCGAGTAGATTGCCTGAGCTCAGGAGTTTGAAACCAGCCTGAGCAAGAAGGAAGCCTCCATCTCTACTAAAAATAGAAAAAACTAGCTGGCCTTGTGGCAGGTGTCTGTAGTCCCAGCTGCTCAGGAGGGTGAGGGAAGAGGATCACTTCAACCCAAGAGTTTCAGGTTGTAATTTATGGATGCCATGGCACTCTACCTAAAGGTAACAAAGTAAGACTTTATTTTAAACTCAAATTAACAGTAAGTAGCAATCAGATATTATCATTGTTTCTTAGCCCTCTTTGCTACTGATTTGCTGCCATTTAAGCAATGGACCAAGCACTGCAGACAACCTGAACACTTCTTTTCTCTCAGGGCCTTGACCTGTATCTCCCATCTCCTTTTTTTGACTTGATGATCATCTGTGTTGACATCAATTTACAATTTCTCTTTTTTCATATAGATTGCTCAAAGTTTCCTAAGAAGGAAGTTTGCAGAAATTCTCAGTATAGGCAAAAAGAACGAAAAGCTCGGTGCCTGTAGCACAGTTGTTACAGCGCCAGCCACATACACCAAGGCTGGTGGGTTCTGGTGGGTTCGAACCCAGCCCGGGCCACCTAAAAAACAATGACAACTGCCACGAAAGAAAAAGAGCCGGGTGATGTGTGGTAGGCACCTATAGTCCCAGCTACTTGGGAGGCTGAGCCAAGAGATTAGCTTAAGCCCAAGAGTTAGAGGTTACTGTGAGCTGTGATGCCATAGCACTCTACCAAGGGCAATATAGTGAGACTCTGTCTCAAAAAAAAAAAAAGATAAGAACGAAAGATATGTCTTTTCTTCTCCTTGTCATAAGCTATAAAAATTTTCTTCTATGAATGAAAAGTCAAAACCTTGCAGTACACAGATGAAGGAAGCATTGTCACATGGCAGATAGCCAAATGACACCCCCAGTCTAGTGGACAGGATTGTATAAGAGTCCCTGACTAATAAAAAATCCAATTGCTTAGTCTGGGCCTGGTGTCTCTCGCCTGTACTCCTAGCACTCTGGAAGGCTGAGGCGAGTAGATTGTCTAAGCTCACCAATTGGAGACCAGCCTGAGCCAGAGCGAGACCACGTCTCTAAGAATAGCCAGGCATTGTGGGAGGCGCCTATAGTCCTAGCTAGTCAGGAGGCTGAGGCAAGAGAATTGCTTGGACCCAAGAGTTTGAGGTTACTGTGAGCTGTAACATTACAGCACTCTACAGAAAGTGACAAAGTCAGACAGTCTCAAAATAAAAATCCAATTACTTATTTCTTTTTATTATAATCTAATAATTTCTAGCTAAAATTTGGAAAATTAAGAAAAGCACAGGGCCAGGCACAGTGGCTAATGCCTGTAATCCCAGCACTTTGGGAGACCCTGGTATGTGGATTGTTTGAGCCCAGGAGTTCAAGACCAGCCTGAGCCCCAGAGCAAGACCCCATCTCTAAAAAATAGCCCACCATTAGGCAGGTACGGTGGCTCATGCCTGGGATTCCAGCACATGGGAGGCTGAGGTGGGTGGATTGCCTGAGCTCACAGGTTCATGACCAGGCTGAGTCAGTGAGACCCTGTCTCAAAAAAATAGCCAGGCATTGTGGCGGGTGCCTATATTCCAGCTACATGGGAGGTTGAGGCAAGACAATCGCTTAAGCCCAAGAATTTGAGGTTGTTGTGAGCTATGACTTCCTGGCACCCAATCCCAGGGCAACTGAATGATATCACTCTGTATCAAAAAAAAAAAAAAAAAGGAGGAAAGAAGAAAAAGAAAGAACAAAGAAAAAAACAACAATCCTACTGCCTAGAGATAACCACAGATTTTTTTTTTGAAACAGAGTCTCACGGCTTGGCGTGTGTGGCTCAAGCGGCTAAGGCGCCAGCCACATACACCCAAGGTGGCGGGTTCGAATCCAGCCCGGGCTGCCAAACAACAATGACGGCTGCAACCAAAAAATAGCTGGGCGTTGTGGTGGGTGCCTGTGGTCCCAGCTACTCAGGAGGCTGAGGCAGGAGACTCGCTTGAGCCCAGGAATTGGAGGTTGCTGTGAGCTGTGATGCCATGACACTCTACCCAGGGGGACAGCTTGAGGCTCCTGTCATAAAATAAAATAAAATAAAATATCCAGGAGAAAAGGTGGTGGGTAGGATGTGGATGACAATGGTGGCCTGATAGAAGTGGTTCAGCATTCACTTTTTTGCTTAATACTTATTAAACACTATTGTACATCATACATTGCTGTAGGCATTGGAAATACAAAATAAGATGTAGCCCTTGCCATAAGGGACCTTCAGTCTAATAAGGATACACATTCACACATATGTATATGCGTACAAAAATACATACATTTAGAAATTTACTAAATCTTGTTCTAGTACAGCATAGGCCATCGGCAAGTAAATATATGTGTATTCTGAGTTTTAAATAGATAACCTCTATTTAATTACATAATGTATTTTAGTCAGCATGATAGTAATGGAGGGGAACCAGTAGAGTTATATTACTTGCATAATTCCTGTCATATTTTTAACATCATTGTATTAGTTTTCTTGAGCTGCTATAACAAAATACTACAAACTGGGTAGCTTGTAGTACAGAAATTTATTCTTTCACAGTTCTATAGGCAAGAAGGCTTAAATTGGCTCGGTGCCTGTGCTCAAGTGGCTAAGGCACCAGCCATGTACACCTGAGCTGGCGGGTTCAAATCCAGCCCAGAACCGCCAAACAACAATGATGGCTGCAACCAAAATAATAGCCAGGCGTTGTGGCAGGTGCCTGTAATCCCAGCTACTTGGGAGG
>NW_003852619.1:60692-69861 GCF_000181295.1 Otolemur garnettii
AGTTGGAGGTTGCTGTGAGCTGTGATGCCATGGCACTCTACCCAGGGGGATAGCTTGAGGCTCTGTCTCAAAAAAAAAAAAAAAAAAAAAAAAGAAGGCTTAAATCAAGGTATCAGCAAGACCATGCTGTCTCTGAAAGCTTTAGGAGAGAACTTTTCCATGCCTTTTTCTTAGCTTCTGGTATTGCTGTTAAACCTTGGTGTTCCCTGAATTGTAGATGCATCTCACCAGTTTCTGTCTCTGTTTTCACATGACTGTCTTCCCTGTCTGTCTGTGTCTCTTATAAGGACAACAGCCTTATTGGATTAGGGTCCACTCTAATGATCTCATCTTAACTTGATTACATCTGCAAAGACCCTGTTTCCAAATAAGGTCACATTCATAGGTACCAGGACTTTAGTGTATTTTTGGGGGGGTATGCAATTCAGGACATACCAATCATTTAATTCCTTTTTGTACTAGGTCACATAAATATAGTTACTTAAGAAATACTTTTTTTTTTTTGAGACAAGAGTCTCACTTTGTCTCCCTTGGTAGAGTGCGGTAGCTTCATAGCTCACAGCAACCTCAAACTCTTGGGCTCAAGTGATTTTCTTCCCTCAGCCTCCCAAGTAGCTGGGACTTCAGGCACCCACCACAGTGCTGGGCTGTTATTTTAGAGGCTGTTTTTCCATATCAGTGCAGTTGGCTTAGTTCCTTATGTTGGCCACCTCCGTATGTTGACCAGTTTGTTACTGTCCCTTGGGTGGTCAATTTACAGAGGTTCTGGCTGTGCCAGGTGGCTCACTCCTGTAATTCCAGCACTCTGGGAGACTAAGGCAGGTGAATGGCTTGAGACCAGCCAGGCATTGTGGCAGGTGCCTTTAATTCCACCTACTTGGGAGGCTGAGGCAAGAGAATTGCTCAATCCCAAGAGTTTGAGGTTGCTGTGAGCAACAATGCTAAAGCACTCTACCCAGGGTAACAAAGTGAGACTCTGTCACAAAAACAAAACAAAAAGAATTAGAGGTTCTACTGTATTTGTACTTCATTAAATGAGCCTATAGTGGTTGAGTGAATTTCATCTAGAGATCAGAAGAGTGAAAAACAGATTGCGCATATTTATGAGCTCCATAGAGTAAAAGAATTCTAGTAGTAGATTTTGGTACCTTATTTGTTAAGAATTGTGATTCATTGACCCAGGGCGATAGCTTGAGACTCTGTCCCAAAAAACTAAAAAAAGAATTGTGATTCATGGGCTGTGTGTGGTGGTTCATGCTTGTAATCCCAGCACTTAGAAGCCTAGGCAGGCGGATTGCTTGAGCTCAGGAATTAGAGACTAGTCTGAGCAGAATGGAGACCTGGTCTCTAACAATAGCTGGCCATTGTGCCCAGCACCTGTAGTCCCAGCTACTCGGAAGGCTGAGGGAAGAAGATCGCTTGAGCCCAAGGGTTTGAGGTTGTGATGAGCTATGATGCCAAAGCACTCAACTGAGGGCTATTCAATGAGTCTCTGTCTCAAAAAAAAAAAAAAGAAAAGAAAAGAAAAGAATTGTGATTTGTTACACAGTAGGGGTTTTGTTTGTTTGTTTTGTTATGGGGTTTTTTTTTTTTTTGGTCTCACTCTGTCACCCCTAGTAGAGTCCCATGGTATTCTCATAGCTCACAGCAACCTCAAATTGATTGTTGGGCTCAAGCACTCCTCTTGCTGCAGCCTTCTGAGTAGCTGGGACTACAGGTGTACACTACCATGCCCATCTAATTCTAGTAGAGTGGGGTCTTCTTTTTGCTCAGGCTGATCTCCAGTTCCTCAGTTCAAGCAATCCTACCACCTCAGCCTCCCAGAGTACTACTAGGATTACAGGTGTTGACCAGTGCACAGGGCCAACACAGCACTATTTTGACTTTTAAAAAGCATTTAATGAGTATTTATAATAGTTAATTTTCAATCACTAGAGATAGTTTCCTAGTTACCCATTTTAAATAAATTTGTATTCATCTTCAGAGTCAAAATTACTTTTTTCAGTGTCTGAAAAACATATAAAAACTATTTTTTTCCTGAGATGGCTGTTCTAACTGAAACTCATGATATTATGGAGTAAATTGTTTTTAAAAATTGCTTGAACTGGCTTGGCTCATGTAGCTCAAGTGGCTAAGGCACCAGACACATACATCAGAGCTGGTGGGTTCGAATCCAGCCCAGGCCTGCCAAACAACAGTGACAGCTACAAGCAAAAATAGCCAGGCGTGTGGTGGGCTCCTATAGTCCCAGCTACTTGGGAGGCTGAGGCAAGAGAATCGCTTAAGCCTAGGAGTTGGAGGTTGCTGTGAGCTGTGAGGCCATGACACTCTACCCAGGGCAATAGCTTGAGGCTCTGTCTCGAAAAAAAAAATTGCTTGAACCAATAAAAGTTGACTTTTCGGCTTGGTGCCTGTGGCTCAAGTGGCTAAGGGGCCAGCCACATACACCTAAGGTGGCAGGTTTGAATCCAGCCTGGGCCCACCAAAACAACAATGATGGCTGCAACCAAAAAAATAGCCAGGCATTGTGGCGGGCGCCTGTGGTCCCAGCTACTTGGGAGGCTGAGGCAGGAGACTCACTTGAGCCCAGGAGTTGGAGGTTGCTGTGAGCTGTGATGCCACGGCACTCTACCCAGGGGGACAGCTTGAGGCTCTGTCTAAAAAAAAAAAAAGTTGACCTTTCAATATCTCTTTATTAAATTACTTTAATCTTTATTTCAAGTAATACCGGTTTTTATTAGGAAGCTTAATAGTTAAATACATTTCTGAGTAGTGTTCAGATATTAAATCTTACATAAAATCTTTTCTTGCATGGGATTTTTTTTCTATTTAACATTGGAGGGTATTTTTTTCATTTAATCAAGACTTTATTTCTTTTGAGACAGTCTCACTATGTCGCCCTTGGTAGACAGCCATGGCATCACAGCTCACAAGAACCTCAAACTCTTGGACTTAAGCAATTCTCTTGCCTCAGCCCCCCAAGTAGCTGGGACTACAGGGGCCCACCACAATGCCCAGCTATATTTTTGTTGTAGTTGTTATTGTTGTTTAGCTGACCTGGGCTGGGTTTGAACCCTCTAGCCTGGGTGTATGTGGCTAGTGCCATAACCACTGTGCTACTACTCCAGGTGCTGAGCCAAGACTTTCTTTTTCTTTCTTTCTTTTTTTTTTTGCAGTTTTTGGCCGGGGCTATGTTTGAACCCACCAACTCCGGCATATGGGGCCAGCACCCTACTCCTTTGAGCCACAGGCACTGCTGCCCCCAAGACTTTATTTCTTAATATATTTCTACCATGTAGGGGAATTTCTTTTCAAAATTGAGTCATTTGATCTTTATTGTTTTAATGGCACACAACTGTTAGTTATAAAAGCAACTATTAAAAAGAAAGCCGGTAGCTTCAGGGAAATAATCCATAAACTCTAGGGAATTTAGGTGTTTTGTAATATTCTTAATTTCTGTATATAAGCATATTGTATTGTTTGTGCACATTGCACAATAATAAATACCAAAGAAATCAGGCAAAGAATGAAGGCCTTTTACCTTTTCTCAGAAGACGCATCAGAAATAAATAATCTAATGAAAATAATATGGATACACTCTGTCAATAGCAAATACCACGTTTCTTCCGAAGTCAGGTAGTATTCCTAGCATAATCCCACTAAAGAATCCAAGGTCTTGAGATATGGTGGGTTATGCCAGTAATTCTAACACTTTGAGAGGCTGAAGTGAGATTTCGTGAGGCCAGGAAATAATTAGCCAGGCATGGTAGCACTCTTGTCATGCCAGCTACTCCAGAGCCTGAGGCAAGATCACTTACTCCTGGGTGTTGACAGTGAGCTACAAGGACACCATCACACTCTAGCCCAGGTGAAAAAGTGAGACTCTGACCCCCCCAAAGCAAAAGAGAATCTAAGATCTTCGTATAAAAATAGTAGGCAAGGGGGCAGCAGCCCCATATACTGAGGGTGGCAGGTTCGAACCCGGTCTTGGCCAAACTGCAACAAAAAATAGCTGGGCATTGTGGTGGGCGCCTGTGGTCCCAGTACTCAGGAGGCTGAGGCAAGAGAATCGCCTAAGCCCAAGAGCTGGAGGTTGCAGTGAGCTGTGACGCCACTGCACGCTACCAAGGGCTGTTACAAAGTGAAACTGTCTCTAAAAAAAAACATAGGCCAGGGGCTTTTGTTCACACCGTAATCCTAGCACTCTGTGAGGCTGAGGTGGGTCGAATGCCTGAGTTCATCGGTTCGAGTCGAGCCTGAGCAAGAGTGAGACCCCCCCCATCTCTAAAAATAGCCAGATACCTGTAGTCCCACCTACTTGGGAGGCTGAGGCAAGAGACTCTCTTGAGCCCAAAAGTTTGAGGTTGCTGTGAGCTATGATGCCATAGCACTCTACTGAGGGTGACAAGATGAAACTCTGTCTCAAAAAAAAAAAAAAAAAGTATTCAAGTTTGTCCTGCATGTAAAAATCTTTTTTATTTTTCTTTTGCGGATTTTGGCTGGGGCTGGGTCTGAACCCACCACCTCCAGTATATGGGGCCGGCACCCTACTCCTTTGAGCCATAGGCGCTGCCCGTTAAAAATCTTTTAATCTTGCGTGGCACCTGTGGCTCAGCCGGTAGGGCACCGGTTTGAACCCAGCCCCAGCCAAACTGCAACAAAATAAATAGCCAGGCATTGTGGCAGGTGCCTGTAGTCCCAGCTACTCGGGAGGCTGAGGCAAGAGAATCACCTAAGCCCAGGAGTTGGAGGTTGCTGTGAGCTGTGATGCCATGGAACTCTACCGAGGGCGATAAAGTGAGACTCTGTCTCAAAAAAAAAAAATCTTTTAATCTTTGTATAGTTTTGTATTCAAAATCTTCATGGTAGTTGAATACACTAAAAGCATACATGTACATATAGACACACGGGGGGATGCTTTTTAGTAAGACTGGGAATAAGGACAAGACATGATTAAAGAAAAACATCTCTTACATTACCAGAGTCAGTGAGATTTAACTCCTTTTAAAAATATAAATTATGCCTATTTAGAATTAGTTTTAAGTAGATAAGCTATAGCATGAGTTTTCAAACTACAGCCCGCGGGCCACATGCAGCCCACCAAGGACATTTGTCAAGCCTGCTGGGTGTTTTTGTTGCCACTGCCTGTCCTGCATAGCAGCTGACTCGTCCCCGGGGCCTGCAGTCTGGCCCTCCAATGGTCTGAGGGACAGTGAACTGGCCCCCTGTTTAAAAAGTTTGAGGACCACTGAGCTATAGGATGGATAAACCCTAATGTAAACAACTGTCACAGAATTTCATGTTTCAGGAATATAGCTTCGGTGCTCCATAACATGAAAAGTAACTCCTAAAAACAGCCACGTTTGATTTCTTAAAAGTTAGGAAGAATTGCATTTCAAAAAGTTGTCTATTAAAACTGGTAACAGGAAAATAGCATGAAGATATAAAAACACTGGGGTCCTAAGAACTGAGGCCCTGGCTTGGCACCTGTAGTTCAGCGGGTAGGGCACCAGCTACATACACCAGAGCTGGCTGATTCGAATCCATCTTGGGCCTGCCAAACAACAATGAAAAATATAACTAAAAAATAGCTGGGCATTGTAGCGGGTGCCTGTAGTCCCAGCTACTTGGGAGGCTGAGGCAAGAAAATTGCTTAAGTCCTAGAGTTGGAGGTTGCTGTGAGGCCATAGCACTCTACCCAGGGTGACATAGTGAGATTGTCTCAAAAAAAAAAATAAAAGAACTGAGGCCCTCAGAGTACCAAAGAGAGAATTAAACTTTTTCACATTTAAATTTCAAAGGAAAAATTAACTGGGTTTTGCACAGCTTCAAACAGAAATGACTTAGTCTTGTCATGTAGTTCGGAAATATACTGTAACAT
The DNA here is from genome assembly GCF_000181295.1 of Otolemur garnettii. Taxonomy (NCBI): domain Eukaryota; kingdom Metazoa; phylum Chordata; class Mammalia; order Primates; family Galagidae; genus Otolemur; species Otolemur garnettii. The sequence continues at coordinate 66,574 of NW_003852619.1, forward strand.
CCCGTTTTGCATGTCAAAAGCACATAATTTCATGAGCAAAAGTTCCTTTATTTTAAGGTCACCTCTGATCCACCAAAATTTATAGTAATATTTATTGAACTTCTAATCACATTTTAACAGCATTGTTGAGATACACAATTCACATACCATAAAATTCATTTAAAAGTGTATACTTCAGTGGTTTTTAGTGTATTCAGAATTGTGCAAACATCACCACAATCTAATTTTAGCACATTTTCATTGCTATAGAAAGAAACCCAGTAACCATTGCAGTCACTCCCTATTCCTCTCTCCCCCAGCCCTAGGCAACCACTAATGTACTTTCTGTTTCTATTTATTTTAATAACATTTTGAACTTGGAATATTATTGTTCTCATGCTTATTCTAGGTCATTGGCTCAGGTTTAAAAGCTCTTAAGTAGCCAAATTTACAAGTCCTATCACTTCCTCACTCAGAAAACATTCAACTGCTGGTTTCATAATGTTATGATTGTTCCATTTTCCAGGAGTTTTTGATCTGGAGCATGTGTTTCAAATTCTATGTTTGTTCCACTAGCTAAGCTCGCTTAATTAGAAGAAATAAAATCATTCTATAAAGACTCAAAACTAGGCTGGGCGTGGTAGCTCATGCCTGTAATCCCAGCACTCTGAGAGGCTGAGGCAGGTGGATTGCCTAAGCTCATGGGTTCAAGACCAGCCTGAGCAAGAGCAATACCCAGTCTCTAAAAATAGCTGGGCATTGTGGCAGGTACCTGTAGTCCCAGCTACTCAGGAGGCTGCAGCAAAAGGATCGCTTGAGCTGAAGTGTTTGAGGTTGCTGTGAGCAATGATGCCATGGCACTCTACCAAGGATGACACAGTGAGACTCTCTCTCAAAAAACAAAAAAGACTCAAAACTAAGTTCTATTTGTGTTAACAATTCTAGGCTTTCAGTAGTAGAAACAGCTTTAGCAATCTTCTGGGACACACCATTCCCTTCTATAATAGTGTCACCATCATTACTGTCTTCATCTTTTGGCTAAGGCCAAGTGTGGTGGCTCACTCTTATAATCCTAGCACTTTGGGAGGCTGAGGTAGGTGGATTACCTGAGCTTGGGAGTTAGAAATCAGCCTGAGGAACAGCTAGACCCTGACTCTGCTAAAAAAAAAAAATAATAATAATTAAAAAATAGAAAATCTACCCAGGAATTGTGGCTGGCACATGTAGTCCCAGCTATTCGGGAAGCTGAGGCAAGAGCATCTCTTCAGGCTTAGTGCCCTTTGCTCAGTGGTTAGGGCACTGGCCATATACACAGGGGCTGGTAGGTTCAAATCTGGCCCTGGGCCAGCTAAACAACAATGACAACAACAACAACCAAAAAAGAAATAGCTGGGCATTTTGGCAGATACCTGTCGTCCCAGCTACTTGGGAGGCTGAGGCAAGAGAATCACTTAAGCCCAAGAGTTCAAGGTTGCTGTGAGTTGTGACACTTTGGCACTCTACTGAGGGTGACATAGTGAGACTCTGTCCCAAGGGAAAAAATCCTAAGCAGTGGGTTAGCTGTTGAAATAGCTTTATGATAATCATTATTTATATGTTATAAGTCTCCCTGAATGTCTGCCTACTAAAATGTCAACATTAGATGTCTTATGAACATATTGCAGTAATCCATAAAACTTCCCAAGTTTTCAAGTTTTGCCCTTTCTAGAGAAAACTGATGAAATTCAGTGCCAAACCTCTTCCTTGTAATACCCCAGCAGCTGCTACCCACATGACTCTCTACACAGTTGACTGGGCTAAACAGTTGTATGCACTTGTACATTTAAACCCTCACAACATATCATGATCCTAAAATCTTCCAAACCTCTTTATATAAATATATACCATTCCTTGCTGGTCCTTTTTGTGCCATTGTTAGCTTCCCAGTGCCGTTTTCTCCACCAAGATTCCTGATGTCTCATGTTCCCTTATGCCCAAGCTTTCTTTACATCTATTCTCTTTCTGTGCCTTCTGCCTTTCTGCTTACCCAATACAAAGCCTAAATTTGCTTTCATAGAGAAGCCTTAAATTACCTCGGCATACTTTATTGCACTCACATTTTTTTCACATCTAAAACCTTTCGTTACCTCCAATATTCCTATCGTATTTTCTTCTATGTTCATAATTCTTGTCCTCCAAATATACTTAGTTTCTACAATGTCATTTCCCTCACCTTCCTTTCACTTAGATCCTATTTTTTTTTTTTTACCCTTTCCCATCCACCCCTTTGTGTTTGGCACTTTCTTCCAACCCCAACCCCCAAATTTGTGTCTTAGTTATCTTTCTCCCTTTTGGTCTTTTTTTTTTTTTTTTTTTGTGGGACAGTCTCACTTTGTCACCCTGGGTAGAGTGCCACATGAGTGCATGTCATAGCTCACAGCAACCTCAGACTCTTGGGCTCAACTGATCCTCTTACAGCTGGGACTACAGGTGCCTGCCACAGTGCCTGGCTAATTTTTCTATTTTTAGTAGAGATGGGATCTATTAGTTGCTCAGGCTGGTCTTGAACTCCTGAGCTCAAGAAATCTACCATCTTGGCCTCCCAGAGTACTAGGATACAGCTGTGAGCCACCATGCTCAGCCACTCTCTTTCACTCCTAACCTCTGATAATCCTGTTTTTCCACCCTGTTTTTCAAAAGCTGACACTCTGATAATGCATTTGTAGTGTTCAGTTGAATAGATATCTGCTTTTCTAAACAGTGAAATCTGAACTATTAGCATGCAGTTAACCTCTGGGAAGATGAGGTCTCCACTTGAAAGCTTCAAATAGAGGTTCTTCTGGTCATGTTGAATGATGAGATTTTATCTAATATTGTCTAAAGTGGGATAACTACCTGAACCACACAAAGTAATCACCACTGTAAAATGAGAACATGTCTTTGATTTTATACTTCTATTTTGATAGACCTGAGAAGTAAAACTCATCACCTCAGAGAAGGTAATTCTCATGTGTTTTGGATTATATTGATCATTAATTCTTCAGGATAATTTTATAGACTTGGAAATGTTTGATCCAGTCTCCTATTTCATGTTAAAGTCCCCTCCAGTATGAGAGAAACAATAACTTGTCATCTACAAGGCAACAAATCTATTTTGTATTCCTATTTATTGGTTGTTGTAAAATTCATCCTTGCGTTGAGTTTAAATCTACTGATTATAATTATATTTAGTTACTTTAATTCTGTCCTCAAACTTTTCTACGTGATAACCCTGGGTCCCTTTTAATTCTGTCCTCAAACTTTTCTACGTGATAACCCTGGGTCCCTTTT
>NW_003852619.1:69881-74104 GCF_000181295.1 Otolemur garnettii
TACGTGATAACCCTGGGTCCCTTTTAATTCTGTCCTCAAACTTTTCTACGTGATAACCCTGGGTCCCTTTTAATTCTGTCCTCAAACTTTTCTACATGATAACCCTGGATCCCTTTTCTACATGATAGCCTTTTAGATATATTAAGGTATATATATTAGATATATTAAGGTAGATATATTAAGGTAGCCGCTGTACGTTTCCTCTCACAAACTTTTCCCCCTTTGGGATACACATCCTCAGCTCTTTCAGTTGTTCCTCATATGATATCATTTTCATCATCCTGATTGCTTTCTAAGGATAAACAAAACTTTGTTAATGTCCCTTCTAAAATGTGTTTGGAATTGGACATAATATTCAGTATGTAGCTGAATTTGATCTGGATGTTGTGTATCTGGACACTAATGCGGCATGAAATTGCTGAAGGTTTTTAGCAGGCATGTTCTTTTGCCTCATAAAGAATTTGTAATTAATGAAAATCCTAGGGCTTTAATCTGAAGGTTTGCCTTCACATATAACTATATAACTTCTTTTTTTTTTCTTTTGAGACAGAGCCTCAAGCTGTCCCCCTGGGTAGAGTGCCATGGCATCACAGCTCACAGCAACCTCCAACTCCTGGGCTCAAGCGAGTCTCCTGCCTCAGCCTCCCAAGTAGCTGGGACCACAGGCACCTGCCACAACGCCCGGCTATTTTTTGGTTGCAGCCGTTATTGTTGTTTGGTGGGCCCGGGCTGGATTCAAACCCACCACCTTAGGTGTATGTGGCTGGTGCCTTAGCCACTTGAGCCATAGGCACCGAGCCATTTTTTTTTTTCCAGTTTTAGCTGGGGCCGGGCCTGAACCTGCCACCCCCAGTATGTGGGGCTGGCACCCCACTCCTTGAGCCACAGGCACCATCCCACATATAACTTCTTTTCAGACCAAGTCTCTATCTTCCTTTAATTGTGCAACAAATATTTATTTAAAAACAAGAATGTAAGACTTTATATTTACCCTATTAAGTTTTATCTCATTAGCCTATCAGCCAGTCTTGTTTTCTTTGAATTTTGATTTTTGTCATTCACTTTATGCTAATTGAACAAAGGGCCTTGAAGCTAATGTCAGAATCTTTTCAGGTATCTGGGAAATGATAATCAAACGTGTGGAAACTATGTTCCAAAAATCATTGGATGAAGATATAACTCAGTTCTTCTGAATGGCAGGGAAAATGTTAGTTCAAATTTTTTCTGCCTGGCTAGAAAGTGTTTGGAGTCTCAGCAGGGTCCCCCTCGGGAAGTAGACCCCACTCCTACAGCTCTCACATGTGGGGTGAGACAAGAGGTCCTCAGTTGACCACTTGCCTGTAGAAAACCTACAGGAGCAGACAAAGAGAAAAAAAGAAAAAAAAGAAAAACACACCTTTCTTGGGGGGGAGGGGACGGACACTTTTCCTCTGGGTTGTATTTTGTACCTGAAGTTTGCTTTCTTGGAGTCGTAGCTTGCCTCAGCAGATGTGACCTGCAGATATCGCTCCTCTCTCTGGGCTTGGCTCCTAGTCTTCAGCTTTATTGGGTAATTTCTGGACATTATCCTTCCCTCTGGACGGGAGATTCTGTCGGAGGCTGGCTCCAGTCGGCCATCTTGCCCCCTAACTCAGTTCTTCTAGTATATATGTTAATACCACTGTGAATTGACAAGGGCAGGAAAGGACTGGGTACATTGCCAGCTTGCCTTGTGTTAAATAAGTACTCCAGAAGAGATGCTGTTCTAAGATATGTTGTGTTAACGTAAAGCCAAAAGAGGGGGCTAATTGTTCCCAAGAAATCAACTAATGTACATCAGGTTGAGACTGAGTCATTGTAAGCATTGTTTTACTTTGTATTTGAAAAATTTATACTGAGCACAGCATTAGGCAATGTGGGACATAATGGAGAACTAAGTTTGCCTCATAGCTAGTGTGACCACATGCTCTGCTTTGCCTGAGGCAACTCTGACTCATGCCTGTTGTCCCAGTGTAATTATTCGTAACATCATTTTTCACTTTAAAAAGGGTACAGGTTTGGAGGATAAATTATTTTTCTACCCTTCTCATAACCTACTGGTTCCTTTTAGTATCGTATCTGGGTAATTACACAGGTGTAATTTGGCATCTCTAATGAGGTTACAACAGTACTTGTCTATTTGAACAAATTGTTTCCTGACCAAGTGAAGTTGATAATAAACTTTAACCAGGCAATTAAAGTCTGCAAATACATAGCATTTCCTGAGCCACCCTGAAGAGGGCAGTGTTATGTATATCTAGAATGATTCAATTCTGGCCAAAAAATAGGCTCTTCTTTGTACATGAAAATCAGAAATACCGATGTTCTTTTTTTTTTTTTTTTGAGATAAGAGTCTTACTGTGTCACCCTCAGTAGAATGCCATAGTGTCACAGCTCACAGCAACCTCGAACTCTTGGGCTTAAGCGATTCTCTTGCCTCAGCCTCCCAAGTACCTGGGACTATAGGCGCTTGCCACACGCCCAGCTATTTTATGGCTGTAGTTGTCATTGTTGTTTGGCAGGTCCGGGCCGGGTTTGAACCCGCCAGCTCCGGTGTATGTGGCTGAGCTACAGGCACCAAGCCAATATTGATGTTCTAAAAGAACACATTGGAACCAATATTGTGAATAGAATTTATTTTCTGAGCAAAAAAGTAAAATATGAAAAATTAAATCATTAACATTCAGAACATGCTTTTTTTAATTTGTAAACTCTGAACTTTGATGCCTTGAATATACAATGATCTATTATAACAATTATGCATAGACTTTAATAATCTACATATCTCATGCTTCTTTCATGTCTTTACTAATTAATGACTTGATGTGTTTAATAATCATAATATATTCTGCGTCACATAGTTTCCATATTTATGTAAAATAAGCCCTTAAAAATTAAGTTTTGATAGTTTTGTTATACTTGTTTAAATATTACTTTCCTCTAAAAAAGAAAGAAATTCTATATTTTACTTTATGACTTCAATCATACGGTAATGTTGAACTCTAGTATTTAGAATGTTTCTAGAAATTGTGTGATTATTTTTGTGTCAATAGTATGTAATCTGTTAGCTCCTAATAACAAAAGTATGTTCCTTGTGTTTTGTATTTTGGATCTCCTAATGTAATGTTCTCTTTTTAGAAAAGGTGGACAAGTCCTATTTTCAAGAGAAGATGACTTTTAACAGTTTTGAAGGATCTAAAACTTGTATACCTGCAGACATCAATAAGGATGAAGAATTTGTAGAAGAGTTTAATAGATTAAAAACTTTTGCTAATTTTCCAAGTACTAGTCCTGTTTCAGCATCAACACTGGCACGAGCAGGTTTTCTTTATACTGGTGAAGGAGATACCGTGCGGTGCTTTAGTTGTCATGCAGCAGTAGATAGATGGCAATATGGAGACTCAGCAGTTGGAAGACACAGGAAAGTATCCCCAAATTGCAGATTTATCAACGGCTTTTATTTTGAAAATAGTGCCATGCAGCCTACAAATCCTGGTGTCCAGAATGGTCAGTACAAAGTTGAAAACTATCTGGGAAACAGAAATCATTTTGGTTTAGACAGGCCATCTGAGACTCACGCAGACTATCTTCTGAGAACTGGACAGGTTGTAGATATATCAGACACCATTTACCCAAGGAATCCTGCCATGTGTAGTGAAGAAGCTAGATTAAAGTCATTCCAGAATTGGCCAGACTATGCCCACTTAACCCCAAGAGAGTTAGCTAGTGCTGGACTCTACTACACAGGTATTGATGATCAAGTGCAGTGCTTTTGTTGTGGTGGAAAATTGAAAAATTGGGAACCTTGCGATCGCGCCTGGTCAGAACACAGGCGACACTTTCCTAATTGCTTCTTTGTTTTGGGCCGGAACATTAATACTAGAAGTGAATCTGATGTTGTGAGTTCTGATAGGAATTGCCCAAATTCAACAAATCTTCCAAGAAATCCATCCATGGCAGATTATGAAGCACGGATCATTACTTTTGGGACGTGGATATACTCAATTAACAAGGAGCAGCTTGCAAGAGCTGGATTTTATGCTTTAGGTAAACTTTATAATAAAACCAATAAATAACTTTCCAACTATTCCAGGGCTCCTAAAAAGTAAATTGATGCCTTTAGCCCCTTGACCTAGTAAATATTTAGGTATAAACTGGTATGATTATATCACTACTATTCTGTGAACTCTTTTTTTTTTTTTTTT
>NW_003852619.1:75264-77576 GCF_000181295.1 Otolemur garnettii
AAAAAAAAAATACATAGACTATATGTTTGGAAACTACCTGTGTTATGCCTATTGCTTCAAATAAGTGCCTTTCAAATGGACTGCCATAGACATGTCAGAAAGGGCTATTAGTGTGATGGCTTCCAGGGGTATTTTTTAAAAATCATACCATTATATATCTGACCCATTTATTTTAAGATTGAATACTACCTGTAAGAAAATTGGTTATTTCAAAGGTTTTTATTTATATTGCATCAAATAATAATCTTGAAGGTTTGTTTAGTGTCATTCAGCTATAATCTTAGAGAAACTTATGTTGTAATTTCATTATGCCAGAACTTTATTGTTACTAACAGTAGGAACATAACTTGTTTTAAAGTTTCACAGTTTGAAATAGTAAATGCAATATTGATGGCCCAAGTGACATATATTAAAAAGAAAATTTAGTTTTTTAACATAAAATTGGGCAATTTTATTTTTATCTGTCTTCTATAAAATATCTCAGATTAGATCAGTGAATATAATGTATATTTTCTCCTCAAATGGTACAGATCATGTCTATTACTTAAATGTGTATTTGAATATCCTTTAAGTTGTGAGGTTTTTGTGTAATTTAGATGTGTTTAATTGTTAGGTGTTAAAATGGGCATTTTTGTATAAACTTCTAACTGCACAAATAAATATATCTTTTGTGTTTCCTTAGGAGAAGGTGATAAAGTAAAGTGCTTTCACTGTGGAGGAGGGCTAACTGATTGGAAGCCCAGTGAAGACCCATGGGAACAACATGCTAAGTGGTATCCAGGGTAAGATATTCAATTGTTCATTTACTAACAGGCAAATTGAATAGCATACAGTGAAAAGACTTGAATTTTTTTTTGTCATCCTCGGTAGAGTGCCGTGGCGTCACAGCTCAAATCAACCTCCAACTCCTGGGCTGAGGCAGTTCTCTTGCCTCAGCCTCCCAAGTAGCTGGGATTACAGGCGCCTGCTACAATGTTTGGCTATTTTTGTTGCAGTTTGGCCAGGGTGAAGTTTGGACCCGCCACCCTCGGTATATGGGGCCAACACCCTACCCACTGAGCCACAGGCACCACCCTTGAATTACTTTTCACCTCAACTATTTTTACCTTCTCTATGGCTTGAAATTCACACCAGGTTTATAAAAATGAGGTCACCTACTTTACAGGGGAAAGAAAACCCACCTCAGCCTTCTCTGGTGACCAAAACATTCACTAAGTATGTATTATATCTATGACATACAGATTATTCCGTGTCTAAGCACAAATTAGAAAATATATGCATGTTTTTTTTTTTTTTAGACAGAGTCTCACTTTGTCGCCCTCAGTAGTGTGCTGGGGCATCATAGCTCACACAACCTCAAACTCTTGGGATCAAGCAATTATCTTGCCTCAGCCTCCCAAGTAACTGGGACTGTGGACACCCACCAGAATGCCTGGCTATTTTTACATCTTGCTCAGGCTGGTCTCAAACCTGTGAGCTCAAGCAATCCACCCTCCTTGGCCTCATGGAGTGCTAGGATTACAGGTATGAGCCACCATGCCCAGCCTCAAGTTTTTAGTTTTGGAAGTAGATTCTTTCATGCTAAGCATAGGAGAGACCATGTTACCAAGGAGATTCCTTAAGAAGCTATACATCCTATAAAATACTAATGCTGCACCTTACTGACTAAGATGCACAATTGTTCTTGTTTTTTTTTTAGAGACAGAGTCTTACTTTATCGCCCTCGGTAGAGTGCCATGGCATTACAGCTCAGCTCACAGCACCCTCCAACTCCTGGGCTTTAGGTCATTCTCTTGCCTCAGCCTCCTGAGTAGCTTAGACTACAGGCACCCGCCACATTGCCCAGCTATTTTTTTTTGTTGCAGTTTGGCCAGGCCATGTTTGAACCCACCACCCTCAGTATATAGGGCCGGTGCCCTACTCATTGAGCCATAGGCACTGCCCAATTGTTCACATTTTTTGTTTTTTTGAGACAGAGCCTCAAGCTATCCCCCTGGGTAGAGTGCCGAGGAATCACAGCTCATAGCAACCTCCAACTCCTAGGCTCAAATGAGTCTCCTGCCTCTGCCTCCTCATAGTAGCTGGGACTACAGGTGCCCCCCACAATGCCCGGCTATTTTTTTGGTTGCAGCCATCATTGTTGTTTGGCGGGCCTAGGCTGGATTCGAACCTGCCACCCTTAGGTGTATATAGCTAGCGCCTTAGCCACTTGAGCCACAGGTGCTGAGCCAATTGTTCACATTTTTTTTTTTTTTTTGAGACGGAGCCTCAAGCTATCCCCCTGGGTAGAGTGCCATGGCATCACGCTCACA
>NW_003852619.1:78526-80949 GCF_000181295.1 Otolemur garnettii
AAAAAAAAAAATAAATAAAATAAAGTGCACGGGTATATAAGTGATGTGAATTCCTAGCCTATAAAATAGTACAACTTAAAACTTCAAAGTAGTCATTTGAGAAGAAATCTTAGTCCTAAACAGCTTTAAAGGGAAAAATAGAAAAGCCTAAAGAATTCCTTTTAAATGTACAATTGATTAATCCTTAAAATAAAATCTATTAAGAAGATTAACTATTTAAAACTTTTTCTAGGCTCAGTGCCCGTAGCACAGTGGTTATGGTACCAGCCATATACACCGAAGTTGGAGGGTTCGAATCCAGCCCAGGCCAGCTAACCAGCTGCAACAAAACATAGCTGGGTGTAGTGGTGGGTGCCTGTAGTCCTAGCTCCTTGGGAGGCTGAGTGAGGCAAGAGAATCACTTGAGCCCAAGAGTTTGAGGTTGCTATGAGCTGTGGCGCAGTGGCACTCTACTGAGGGTGACATAGTGAAACTCTGTCTCAAAAAAATAAAGAAAGAAAAGAAAACTTTTTCTAGAAAAATCTCAAGGCACTAATTTAGTAACTTTTTTTTAAAAGTTGAAAGTTCTGTCTTGGAATCCATAGCTCAGTGAATAGGCCTCCAGCCACATACACAGAAAGTGGCAGGTTCAAGCCCAGCCCAGGCCTGCTAAACAACTACAACCAAAAAAAAAAAAAAATGGCTGGGCGCTGTAGTGGGCGCCTGTGATCCCAGCTACTCGTGAGGCTGAGGCAAGAGAGTCACTTGAACATAAGAGTTTGAAGTTGCTGTGAGTTATAACTCTATGGCACTCTACCGAGGGCGACACCATAAGACTGTCTCAAAAAAAAGTTGAAAGTTCTTGGGCTGGGCATAGTGGCTCATCCTACCACTCTGGGAAGCCAAGGGGGATGGATTGCTTGAGCCCAGGAGTTCAAAACCAGCCTGAGCAATAGTGAGACCTCGTCTCTACTAAATGTAGAAAAACTAGCCAAGTATCCTGGCAGGTGCCTGTAGTTCCAGCTACTGGGGAGGCGAAGGCAAGAAGATCACCTGAGTCCAGGAGATTGAGGTTGCTGTGAGCCATGATTGATGCCACAATACTCTACCCATGGCAACAGAGTGAGACTGTCTCAAAAAATAAATAAATATGGGTGGTGTCTATGCCTGAGTGGGCATGGCGCCGGCCCCATACACTGAGGTTGGCAGGTTCGAACCCGGCTAGCTAGGCGTTGTGGAGTGTGCCTGTAGTCCCAGCTACTTGGGAGGCTGAGGGAAGAGGATTGCCTAAGCCCAGGAGTTGGAGGTTGCTATGACCTGTGACACTATAGCACTCTACTGAGGGTAACAAACTAAAATGCTCTCTTAAATAAATAAATAAATAAATAAAAGTTGAAAATTCTCAAGTTGGTGTTTTTGCTCTACTAACATTAGCACAAGTAGTATAGCAAAAGGAATTTCTTTTTGAACCTTAAAATACCATTTGGGTAGGCTGTTGGGTAACATTTTACTTTTGCTGCTTAGAAATACCGAAAAGCAAGTTAATAAATTAATATGATGGAGATTATATCTTTCCTTTTTTTTAATCAGAAATTTCATGTTATTAAGTTTGTTTCCTTAATGGACAATGTCAATTCAGTTCCCTGTGTCCCTACTTAGTCCTTTTTAACAATTAATGATAATCATAAAGTACAGTGGAATTTGACTTGTTCTTTAAAATATGCAAAAAATGCTAGATTATGTTTCTAAGTAAGCATAGACTAAGAAGAGTCCACCAAGATCCCAGCACATCTGGGGAATATAGCTTCAACATCTTCCCTCTAAAAGTGGAGAGAGTGCTTCTCTTTGCAGAAACTATCTTACAATTCATTTTATTTTATTTATTTTTATTTTTATTGAGACAGAGCCACAAGCTGTTGGCCTAGGTAGAGTGCTGTAGCATCACAGCTCACAGCAACCTCCAGCTCCTGGGCTCAAGTGACTCTCTTGCCTCCGCCTCCCAAGTAGCTGACACTACAGGCGCCCGCCAACGCCTGACTATTTTTTGGTTGCAGCCATCATTGTTTGGTGGGCTCAGGCTGGATTTGAACCCACTAGCTCAGGTTCTAAGCTGGTGCCTTAGCCGCTTGAGCCATAGGCGCTGAGCCTTATTTTATTTTTAAAATGACACATTTATTCAGCATCACAATCAGACTATTATATTTAATAATCAATAGCATAGATATCAAAAAAGTCTGTTTTTTTAAAAATAATTAATTATTTTTTATTAAACATAACTTTGTACATTGATGCATTTATGGGGTTCAGGGTACTGCTTCAATATACAATGTGAAATGTTTACATTGAACCAAGTAACACATCCATCACAATTATACTCTTTTCTTAATAGTTTTGAAATGTACCATTGCATCATGCACATTAGGTGAGGTCCCCCCAAATACCCT
>NW_003852619.1:81590-92702 GCF_000181295.1 Otolemur garnettii
CTCAAGTGAGTCTCCTGCCTCCTCTTCCCAAGTAGCTGGGACCAAGGTGCCCGCCACAACACCTGGCTATTTTTTGTTTGCAGCCATTATTGTTGTTTGGCGGGCCCAGGCTGGATTCAAACCCACCACCTTAGGTGTATGTGACTGGCGCCTTAGCCACTTGAGCCACAGGTGCTGAGCCACTCATAAGTAGTTTTAAACTTTTTTTTTCTTTGAGACAGTCTTATTTTATCACCCTCAGTAGACTGCCGTGGCGTCACAGTTCACAGCAACCTCCAGCTCTTGGGCTTAGGCGATTCTCTTGCCTCAACCTCCCAAGTAGCTGGGACTACAGGCATCCACCACAACGCCCGGCCATTTTTTTGTTGCAGTTTGGCCAGGACCAGGTTTGAACCCGCCACACTTGGTGTATGGGGCTGGCGCCCTACTAACTGAGCCACAGGCACCGCCAGTAGTTTCAAACTTTTTGCAGACATTTAAAATCTCAGAAATGATGGGTGGCGATTGTGGCTCATTGAGTAGGGCACTGGCCCCATATACCGAGAGTGGCGGGTTCGGACTCTGCCCCAGCCAAACTGCAACAACAACAACAAATATCTGGGCATCGTTGTGGACGCCTGTAGTCCCACCCACTTGGGAGGCTGAAACAAGAGAATCACCTAAGCCCAAGAGCTGGAGGTTGCTGTGAGCTGTGATGCCACAGCACCCTTCCAAGGGCAACAAAGTGAGACTCTGTCTCTAAAAAAATAAATGAAATAAAATCTCAGAAATGTTATCTAACTTGATAAGATGAACTGGGGTGGTCAAGACATTAGTAATACGTGGAGAGAACTCTGGACTATCATGGGAGAGTGGAGTTATCGTGACAGCCCTACCATCAAGTCATTCAGTCTCCTTGGGCCTCAGCTTCTTATCTGTAAAGTTGAAGGGATTCAATTAGATGATCTTTTAACAACTTCTAGCTCTGACAGGCTGTGCTTCATGTAGACATTCATACACAGAATTAGAATAAAGCCAATTTATTTCAAGTTTATGATTAATCTAACTTTTCAAATGGAGGTAATTGCCATCTACCAAAAAGAATTCTAACTTATAATTCATATTTCTTTTATAGGCAACAACTGCTGAAAAAACACCATCACTAACTAAAAGAATTGGTAAATATGTTTATTAAATTAATATACTTTTAATTTCATTGCTAATTTGTTATAGGTTTTTTTTTTTTTTTTTGAGACAGAGTCTCAGTCTGTTGCCCTGGGTAGAGTGTCATGGTGTCATAGCTCACAACCATGTCAAACTCTTGGGCTCAAGAGTTCCCCTTGCTTCAGCCTCCTGAGTAGTTGCGACTATAGCACTCACCACAATGCTCAGATAATTTTTTAATCTCACTTTTGCTTAGGCTGGTCTTTTTGGTTGTTTGTTTTTATTTTTGTTCTGAGACAGAGTCTAGCTCAGTTGCCTTGGGGTTAAGTGCTGTGGTGTCATAGCTCACAATAATCTCAATCTCTTGGGCTCAAGTGATCCTCTTGCCTCAGCCTTCCAAGTAGCTGGGACTATGGGCCCCTGCCATAATTCCCGGCTATTTTTGGAGACTGGGTCTCATTCTTGCTCAGGCTGATATTGAACCAGTGAGCTCAGGCAGTCCACCTGCCTCAGCCTCCCAGAGTGCTAGGATTACAGGCATGAGCCACTGCTCCCAGCCTATTTTTTTTTTTTTTTTAGAGACAGAGTCTCATTTTGTTGCACTCGGTAGAGTGCTGTGACATCATAGCTGACAGCAACCTCCAGCTCTTGTGCTTAGTTCTCTTGCCTCAGCTTCCCGAGTAGCTGGGACTACAGGCGCCTGCCATAGTGCCCAGCTATTTTTTGTTGCAGTTTGGCCGGGGCTGGGTTTGAACCCGCCATCCTTGGTATATAGGGTCAGCGCCCTCCTCACTGAGCCACAGGTGTCACCCTATTCTTTTCTTTGTAAGACTGTCATGTGCAGTAGTGAGGAGAAGGAAAAGGGTATATTATAGTTATTTGTGGGGTGGAAAGATGAGCATAGTCTTTCAAGGTCAATACGGTATATTTATTTAAGATCAAATCTTTAGCAGATTACAGTGGCTCACACCTGTAATCCCAGAACTTCATGAGATTGAAGTAGGAGATCAGGAAGTCAAGATCAGCCTGGGCATCATATACAGACCTTGTCTCTACAAGAAATAAAAATAAGGCTTGGTGCCTGTAGCTCAGTGGCAAGGGCACCAGCCACATACACTGGAGCTGGCGGGTTCAGATCCAGCCTGGGCCTGCCAAACAACAATAACAACTACAATCAAAAAAAGTTGGGCATTGTGGTGATTGCCTATAGTTCCAGCTAGTTGGGAGGCTGAGGCAAGAGAATCACTTAAGCTTAAAGAGTTTGAGGTTACTGTGAGCTGTGATGCCACAGCACTCTAACCAGGGTGACATAGTGAGACTCGGTCTCAAAATAAATAAATAAATAAATAAAAGTAATAGGCAGGCACAGTGCTGTGTGCCTATTGTCCCAGCTGCTAGGGAGGCTGGAGTGGGAGGCTCATTGAACCCAAGAGTTTAGGGCTACAGTGAGCTATTGATTATTGCCAGTGCATTCTAGCCTGAGTGACAGAGCAAAGCTCTATCTCGAAAAAATATGAGATTGGCTTGGTGCCCATAGCTCAGTGAATAGGGCCCCAGCCGTATACACCGAAGGTGGTAGGCTCCAGCCGGACCCAGGCCTGCTAAACAATGACAACTGCAACCAAAAAAAATAGCTGGGCATTGTGGCAGGCACCTGTAGTCCCGTCTACTCGGGAGGCTCAGGCAAGAGAATAGTTTGAGCCTAAGAGGTTCCTGTGCGCTGTGATGCCATGCCACTCTGTCAAGGAAGACATAGGGAGACTCTTACCTCAAAAAAAAAAAAAAAAAAAAAGAAATTGCTAGAAATTTAAGAATTTAATGAAGTGCCTATAAATTTTAGTCAGACATGGCTCAGTGCCTGTAGCTCAAGCTGCTAAGGTGCCAGCCACATACACCAGAGCTAGCAGGTTCGAATCCAGCCTGGGCCTGCCAAACAACAATGAGAACTGCAACCAAAAAATAGCTGGGCATTGTGGCAGGCACCTGTAGTCCCAGCTACTTGGGAGGCTGAGGCGAATCACTTAAGCCTAGGAGTTGGAGGTTGCTGTGAGCTGTGATGCCATGGCACTCTACCCAGGGCAACAGCTTGAGGTTCTGTGTCAAAAAAATAAATAAATTTTAGTCAGATAATAGTTTTGGGTTTTTTTATATTTTTAATAAAATCATAAACACATAGATCATGTATACATTAATGCATTTATGAGGTACAATGTGCTCATTTCATATAGAATTAGGAGCGTTTATATTACACCTGTTTTTGTTTTTGTTTTTAAGAGACAGAGTCTTTGTGCCCTCAGTAGAGAGCTGTGGCATCATAGCTCACAACAACTTCCAGCTCTTGGGTGTAGGTGATTCTTGCCTCAGCCTCCCTGAGCTGGGACTACAGGCACCCACCACAACACCTGGCTATTTTTTTTTAAGAGATAGAGTCTCACTTTATCCCCCTTGGTAGAGTGCCATGGAGGTGTCACACAGCTCACAGTAACCTACAACTCCTGGGCTTAGGCAATTCTCTTGCCTCAACCTCCTGAGTAGCTGGGACTACAGGTGCCCGCCACAACGCCTATTTTTTTGTTGCGGTTTGGTCAGGGCAGTTTTGAACAGGTCACTCTCGGTATATGGGACTGGCGCCCTACTCACTGAGCCACCGGCGCCGCCCCTGGCTATTTTTTTGTTGTAGTTTGGCCTGGGCTAGGTTCAACCTCTCAACCCTCATATATTGGGCTGATGCCCTACTCACTGAGCCACAGGCATCGCCCCAATAGTTTTGTTTTAAGAACATTAGTATAGGGTCTGCGCCTGTAGTTCAGCGGCTAGGGTACTGGCCACATTCACCAGGGCTGGCCAGTTTGAACCCAGCCCAAGTCTGCCAAACAACAATAACAACTACAATAAAATAAATAGCAGGGCATTGTGGAAGGTGCCTGTAGTCTCAGATACTTGGGAGGCTGAGGCAAGAGTATGGCTTAAGCCCAAGAGTTTGAGGTTGCTATTGTGAGCTGTGACAACCATAGCACTCCACTGAGGGTGACATAGTGACCCTGACCCTCTGTCTCAAAAAAAAAAAAATTAAAAAAGAACATTAGTGCAGCCATTGGACAATTTTCTAAGTTCAGGAGAAGTCAGCTATAAGCTGTCTCATCACTATTTCTGTGAAAATTATAGGCAAAAAATAAAAAGAACATTAGTATAGCCATTTGGCAGTGTTTCTAAGTTCAGGAGAAGTCAACTATAGGCTGTCTCATCACTATTTCTGTTAAAATTATAGGAGAAAGGGTTTACATGTATTTTTGTCCTTGGGTCTCTTTAAATAAGCCAGGATTATGAATTAACACGTGGTTCTAATGTGACATCACAATGATCAGCCTTAACCTGCTTGCTTCTTTATCCCATCCTGTCTTTATTTCTTCCCCAGCTTCACAGAAGGTTTGTTTACCTCGTAGAGAAGTAAAAGTATTTTTACTCATTAAAAACATCTTTAAAAACCATAAAGTAGATTGTATGTGCTGGCATGTGCCTGTCAAGCTATTGCCCTGGGTAGAGTATCATAGTGATATAGATCACAGCAACCTCCAACTCTTGGGCTCAAGTGATCCTCTTGCCTCAGTTTTTCTATTTTTAGTAGAGACAGGGGTCTACTTGCTTTTTGCTCAGGCTGGTCTCAAACCCATGAGCTCAAGCTATCCACTTGCCCCAGCTTCCCAGAGGCTAGGATTACAGGCGTGAGCCACCATGCCGGCTTCATTTGTCATTTAATTAATAATTTTATTTATTTTCCTCTAACCTGCTTCAGAGAAAGATATCTCCACTTTTCAAATGAAGAAGCATTTAGAGAGGTTACAAAGGTTGCCTGTTCTTAAGATACATTATAAGTTACTAGTGTAACTAGGTCTGTAAACAAGGTCTAAATCCTACATCACACTGAGGATCTCATTTTCAGTTTAGACATCATGTTTCAAAAATAGTAAAAAACTATAATTTAGAATCTATCTGGTGATTCCCTACTCTCTATACTTATAGCATCATGTATTTAGTATTTTAAGATTATACAGCAGTGGTTCTCAACCTTTCTAATGCTGTGACCCTTTAATACAGTTCCTCATGTTATAGTGACCCCCAACCATAAAATTAATTTCTTTTTTTTTTCTTTTAGAGACAGAGTCTCACTTTGTCACCCTTGGTAGAATGGCGTGGTATGATAGCTCACAGCAACCTCAAGTAGCTGGGACTACAGGCGCCCGCCACAATGCCCAGCTATTTTTTTAGAGACAAGGTCTTGCTCTGGCTCATGCTGGTCTTGAACTCATAAGCTCAGTGGAGCTCACACCTGGTTTTGGTAATTTTTATTTTATTTTTTTTCTGGACAGGGCTGGGTTTGAACCCGCCACCTCCAACATATGGGGCCGGCGCCCTACCCTTTTGAGGCACAGGCACCGCCCTGTTTATTTATTTTGTAGAGACAGAGTCTCACTCTGTTGCCTAGATAGAAGCCTAGAGTGCAGTGACATCATTATAGCTCACTGCAACCTCAAACTCCTGGGCTCAAATGATCCTCCCACCTTGACCTCTCAAAGTGGTAGGTTATAGGAGTGAGCCACTAAGCCTAGCCTGATATGGGGTTTTTTGTTTGTTTGTTTGTTTTGAGACAGAGTCTCAAGCTGTCACCCTGGGTAGAGTGCCCTGATGTCACAGCTCACAGCAACCTCAGATTCTTGGGATTAAGTGATCTCTTGGCTCAGCCTCCCAAGTAGCTGGGACTACAGGCACCCACCACAACGACTGGCTATTTTTTGTTGTTGGTGCAGTTGTCATTGTGGTTTTAGGAGGCCCAGGCCCCTGTATGTGGCTGGCCTCCTACCCACTGAGCTACAGGCACCACCTGTTTGTTTGTTTTTTTAATAGCGTCTCACACTCTGTTGCCCCAGGTAGAGCACCATGGTGTCACAGTTCACAGCAACCTTAGGCTTAAGCAATCCTCTACCTCAGCCTCCCAAGTAGCTGGGACTACAGGCATGCACCAGTACACCCAGCTAGTTTTTCTATTTTTGGTAGAGATGGGGGTCTCGCTTTTGCTTAGGCTGGTCTATAACTCTCTTTTTTTTTTTTTTGAGACAGAGCCTCAAGCTGTCCCCCTGGGTAGAGTGCCTTGGTATCACAGCTCACAGCAACCTCCAACTCCTGGGCTCAAGCGAGTCTCCTGCCTCTGCCTCCCAAGTAGCTGGGACCACAGGTGCCTGCCACAACGCCTGGCTATTTTTCTTTTTTTTTGGTTGCAGCCATCATTGTGGTGGGCACCTGTGTGGTGGGTGCCTCACAGCTACTTGGAAGACTGAGGCAAGAGAATCACTTGAGCCCAAGAGTTGTTTGGTGGGCCCCAGCTGGATTCGAATCCACCACCTTAGGTGTATGTGGCTGGCGCCTTAGCCACTTGAGCCACAGGCACCGAGCTAGGCTGGTCTATAACTCTTAAGGTCTAGTAATCCACCTGCTGCAGACTCTCAGAGTGCTAGGATTATGGGTGTGACGCTGCGCCCAGCCCTGATGTGTTTTTTTTAATGGAGATAGCAATATAGTGTAGGAGGCACCTGTGGCTCAGTGAGTAGGGCGCCGGCCCCATATACCGAGGGTGGCAGGTTCAAATCCGGCCCTGGTCAAACTGCAAACAAAAAAAATAGCTGGGTGTTGTAGAGGGTGCCTGTAGTCCCAGCTACTCAGGAGGCTGAGGCAAGAGCCTAAGCCTAAGAGCTGGGGTTGCTGTGAGCTGTGATGCCATGGCACTCTACCAAGGGAGACAGAATGAAACTCTGTCTCTAAAAAAAAAAATACACACACACACACACACATATATATATATATATATATATGTATAGTCTAAGAAATCATTTGGTCCAGCTTATATTCTTTTTCAGCCTGTATTTTTTTTTGAGAGAGAGTGTTTCGCTTTGTTCCCCTTGGTAGAGTGCTGTGGCATCATAGCTCACAGCAACCTCAGACTCTTGGGCTCAAGTGATTCTCTTGCCTCAGCTTCCAGAGTAGCTGGGACTACAGGCACCTGCCACAATGTCTGGCTATTTTTAGAGACGGGGTCTCACTCTTGCCCCTGGGACTAGTCTTGAACCCATGAGCTGAGGCAGTCCACCCACCTTGGCCTCCCAGAGTGCTAGGATTACAGGCATGAGTCACCATGCCCAGCCTTAGCCTATATTTTTAAAGTTATTCAGAAACAAAGATTCTCTAACTTTTTTTCTTTTTCTTGATACCGGGGTCTTGCTCTGTTGCCCAGACTAGAGTGCTATAGCTGTTCACAAATGCAGTCATCGCACACAGAAGCCTCAGTATCTTCATCTCAAGCAGTTCTTCCTCAGCCTACCTAGTGACTGTGACTGCGGCCGTGTACCACCACACCCAACTTGTGTAACTTTTTTTTCCTGACTATCATGATCATATTATTCATAGAATTAATGGAATATCTGGCGTGGAAGGAACTTTGAGCTCTTGAAGCTTTAACTGTCAGGGGCAAAGATGAAGTCCACAGGGAATGGAGATAACTATTCCAATGTTACTTGGTGACTCAGGCAGGAGTGGCACCCTGAACTCTTAAACTCTGAGCTAGTTAGCATGACTTGTCAAGGGTCACCACCCAGGGGTGGAGAAGAAAGATCCTCCCCACTTCTCTCTTCTTTTTTTTCCCCCCTTTTAATTTATTTTTCATTAGTTTGAATCCTTGAGGGTTATAGCATCATACATATTCTGTGTCCAGCAGCCTTAGTGGTAAATTTGCTTTGGAATTTGGTACAGGCCATGCCACTGTTGCCATGGGGATGAGTTACCTTTTTCCATATGACCCTGGTTTTGTTTTTTGTTTGGTCTGTTTCCAGAACTAACTCTGGTCTTCTTTGCTTTGTGTAAGTAAGCACATCTCTTGCCCAAACAGTGTTCAGTTTCCTCTCAGGCATAAACACCTTCAGTTCTAAGAAGAGTTATGTATTCTTTTGATTCTGTCAAGGTGGTAGTCTGCTCTCAATTCTTGGTGTGCTCTTGGCCAAAGAATGACCCAGCCTCTTGGGTTTTAGTATATTTACAAGGTTGTGCAATCATTACTGCTATTTAATTGCAGAACCTTGTCATTACCCCAAAAAGAAGTTCTATACTCACCCATCAATAGTCACTCCTGGCTCGGCGCCTGTGGCTCAAGCGGCTAAGGCGCCAGCCACATACACCTGAGCTGGCGGGTTCAAATCCAGCCTGGGCCTACCAAACAACGAGAGCTGCAACCAAAAAAATGAAAAATAGCCGGGTGTTGTGGTGGGTGCCTGTATTCCCAGCTACTTGGAAACAGGCAGGAGACTCACTTGAGCCCAGGAGTTGGAGGTTGCTATGAGCTGTGATGCCATGGCACTCTACCCAGGGAGAGAGCTTGAGGCTCTGTCTAAAAAAAAAAAAAAAAAGAAATAGGCACTTCTGCCAGGTATGTTGGCTCACACCTATAATCCTAGTACTGTAGGAGGCCAAAGTGGGAGGACCCCTTGAGCTCAGGAGTTTGAGACCAGCCTGAGCAGGAGTGCGACTCCATCTCTACTAAAACAGAAAAATCAGGCTCTGCGCCTCTAGCTCAACCGGCTAGGGCGCCAGCCACGTACACCTAAAGTGGCAGGTTCGAATCCCCAGCCTGGACCCGCCAAACAACAATGACGACTGCAACCAAAAAATAGCTGGGCGTTGTGGCGAGCGCCTGTGGTCCCAGCTACTTGGGAGGCGGAGGCAGGATACTGGCTTGAGCCCAGGAGTTGGAGGTTGCTGTGAGCTGTAATGCCACGGCACTCTACCCAGGGGACAGCTTGAGGCTCTGTCTCAAAAAAAAGAAAAAAGAAAAATCAGTCAGATGTTGTGGCACAGACCTGTAGTCTGAGCTACTGGGGAGGCTGAGGCAGGAAGATCACTTGAGCCCAGGAGTTTGAGGTTACTGTGAGCTAGGCATATACTCTAGCCTGGGCAACAGAGTGAGACTCTGTCTCAAAAAAAAAAAAATAGTAACTGCCCATTTCCCTCCCTGCCTCCACTAGGCACCCACTAATCTATTTTCTGTCTCTATGACTTGGCACATTCTGGACATTTAATGGAATCTTGCAATAATGGTCTCAAGATTCATTCATGTTGTAGCATACATGAATACTTCATTCTCAGATATGGAATGGAGAAATATTCCATTGTATTTTTTTTTTTTTTTTAGAGACAGAGTTTAACTCCCTCGGTAGAGTGCTGTGGTATCACAGCTCACAGCAACCTCCAACTCTTGGGCTTAGGCAACTCTCTTCCCTCAGCCTCCAGAGTAGCCTGCCACAATGCCCAGCTATTTTTTGTTGCAATTTGGCCAGGGCTGGGTTTGGACCCACCACCTATGGTATATGAGGCCGGCGCCCTACCCACAGAGCCAAAAGCACTGCCCCCCCCATTGTATGGTTGATACTACATTTATTCCTTTGTCATTTGGTAGACATTTGGCTTGTTTATATTTTTTGGCTGTTACGAATGATGCTGCTATGAACATTGGTGTATAAGGTTTTGTGTAGACAGATGTTTTTAATTCTAGTTGGTATTTATGTCAGGTATGGGGACCAGATGTCAGGTCTGTGTTCTCTGGTTCTTGGTTTCCAAGAATAGTTATTGCTACCCAGTTGAGGGAATAACTTAAGCACAGAGTACAGAAAGGATAGTACACTCTCAAAATCAGTAGAGTGGATTGCTCCAATAAGAAACACTAGTCTCCCAGGGTTAGAGTTTGTCATTTTATGCTAATCTTTAATCATATGCTATGGTAGGGTATAATATTCATGAATATTCTTAGAAAGGGGTGGAGAATTCCTCGAATATTGAGTCATTCCCTTTTCTATCCTGAAAGGCAATTTCCAAGGATTGCCATGGTACTTGTAAACTGTGTTGGCACTGATGAGTATGATTTTTACTATGTTAATGATGGTAGTTCACTTGAGGACACTGTTACCTTGCTTGTACACATGCTCTAAAGACTGTCCTTGCTAGCCAGGCATTGTGGCGGGCACCTATATTCCCAACTACTTGGGAGACTGAGGCAAGAGAATCAGTTTGCTGAAGCCCAAGAGTTAGAGGTTGCTATGAGCTGTGATGTCACAGAACTCTACTGAGAGCAACATAGTGAGACACTGTCTGAAAAAACAACAACAAAATAGGGTAGCGCCTGTGGGTTAAAGGAGTAGGGCACTGGCCCCATATACCACAGGTGGCGGATTCAAACCAGGCCCTGACCAAAAACTGCAAAAAAAAAAAAGCAAACAAAAATAAAACAAAAAGGACTATCCTTGGGCAGCGCCTGTGGCTCAGGCAGTAAGGTGCCAGCCCCATATACCAAGGGTGGCAGGTTCAAACCCAACCTCAGCCAAACTGCAACAAAAAAATAGCCGGGCATTGTGGCGGGCACCTGTACTCCAAGCTACTAGGGAGGCTGAAGCAAGAGAATCACTTAAGCCCAGGAGTTGAAGGTTGCTGTCAGCTGTGTGACACCTCAGCACTCTACTGAGGGCTATAAAGTGAGACTCTGTCTCTACAAAAAAAAAAAAAAACAACTATCCTTGGAAGCCCCCTTGATATGTCATCTCCTCTCCACAGGTTGCCCCCCTGTGGTCAAATCATTCCTCCTAGTAGACAAAGCATCTCATTGTACCATCTGTTCTCTTTCCTCCCTCCTCATCCCTACATAACATATATTCAGGGATGGAATTCCTGGGTCATGTGGTAACCTACTAATGAAACATCAGACAATTTCCAAAATGGCTGCAGCATTGAGTTGTAAGAGCTAATTTTTTTTTTTAAGAGACAGAATCTCACTTTGTCACACTTGGTAGAGTCCTATGGCATCACAGCTCACAGCAACCTCTAGTTCTTGGGCTTAGGCGATTCTCTTGCCTCAGCCTCCTGAGTAGCTGGGACCACAGG
>NW_003852619.1:93731-95218 GCF_000181295.1 Otolemur garnettii
TGTTGTTTGGCGGGTCCGGGCTGGGGATTCGAACCCGCCACCTTAGGTGTACGTGGCTGGCGCCCTAGCCGGTTGAGCCACAGGCGCCGAGCCTAATTTATCTATTTTTTGTTGTTGTTCCTGCTTTTGGTGTCATATTTAAGAAACCATTGCCTATGGGCGGCCCCTGTGGCTCAAAGGAGGGCGCCAGCCCCATATACCAGAGGTGGCGAGTTCAAACCTGGCCCCAGCCAAAAACTGCAAGAAAAAATAATAATAAAAAAGAAACCATTGCCTAATCCAGGGTCACAAAAATACATACCTATGTTTTCTTCTAAAGAATTTTATGGTATCACCTCTTACTTTCAGGTCTTTGTTCCATTTTGAAAGTTTGTTTGTTTGTTTTTTTGTACCTGGTATCTGGTAGGAGTCCATTTTCTTCTTTTTCAAGTAGCTATCTAGTTGTCCCTCCTTTTGGTTGTTTTATCAAGTTGAGTTTGGGGACCTCAAAGTGGAAGGAAATTAAAAGCTGGTACTCATATCAGTGAGAGTAAGATGGTGGTGGTAGGTTGTCTGGAGAGATCACATCAAATTAGGTGGGCAGAAGTAAATGGCAATAAGACAAACCAGAAGAAAGGGAAAAAAAGCAAGTCAGAAATAGAAGCAGGAAAGAGCAACGTCCACCCGCCCTCTGGACATTTGTACCTCAAATTTCCCTAAGTATCTCAAATTTAGTGTCTGTAAAAACTGCACAGACTGGCTCGGTGCCTGTGGCTCAAGTGGCTAAGGCGCCAGCCACATACACCTAAGGTGATGAGTTCAAATCCAGCCTGGGCCCGCCAAACAACGACGGCTGCAACCAAAAAGTAGTCGGGTGTTGTGGCGGGCACCTGTGGTCCCAGCTACTTGGGAGGCTGAGGCAGGAGACTCACTTGAGCCCAGGAGTTGGAGGTTGTTGTGAGCTGTGCTTCCATGGCACTCTACCCAGGGGGATAGCTTGAAGCTCTGTCTCAAAAAAAAAAAAAAAAAAAACCGCACAGACTGTATGTAGTCCTGTTCTTTTTTTCTCCTATATGGCTTAATAGCATCACAGATCACAAAATTGCCAAATAACTTGGGTCATTCTAAACTCTTTGCTCTCCTCAAACCCTGTGTGTTTCATTAATCACCAGGTCTGATGGAGTCCATCTTTTTAATATTATCTATAATCCATCTGCTCTCCACTGATTGTGCTCTAGTGCAGGCCCTTTTTTCTTTTCTTTTCTTTTTTTTTTTTTTTTTGGAGACAGAGTCTCGGTGTATCACCCTTGGCAGGGTGTTGTGGCGTCACAACTCACAGCAACCTTACACTCCTGGGCTTAAGCGGTCACAGCTCACAGCAACCTCACACTCCTGGGCTTAAGTGATTCTCTTGCCTCAGCTCCCAAGTAGCTGGGACTACAGGTGCCCACCACAATGCCTGGCTATTTTTTGGTTGTAGTTGTCATTGTTTGGTAGGCCCAGGCTGG
>NW_003852619.1:95573-100178 GCF_000181295.1 Otolemur garnettii
CTGTGGTCCCAGCTACTTGGGAGGCGGAGGCAGGAGACTCGCTTGAGCCCAGGAGTTGGAGGTTGCTGTGAGCTATAATGCCACGGCACTCTACCCAGGGGGCAGCTTGAGGCTCTGTCTCAAAAAAAAAAAAAAAAATCTTATGTACCATATGTTTTTCCTTTTTCTTTTTCTTTTTTTTTTTTTTTTTGAGACAGACTCTCACTTTGTAACACTCAGTAGAATGCCCTGGCACATAGTTCACAACAGCCTCAAACTCTTGGGCTCAAGTGATTCTCTTGCCTCAGCCTCCTGAGGACCTGGGACTATAGGCACCTGCCACAATGCCTGGCTACTTTTTTAGGGATGGGGTCTCGGGCGGCGCCTATGGCTTAGTGGGTAGGGTACTGGCCCCACATACCCAGGGTGGTGGGTTCAAACCCAGCCCTGGCCAAACTGGACTTAGAGGTTGCAGTGAGCTGTGATACCACGGCACTCTACTGAGGGTAATAAAGTGAGACTGTCTCAAAAAAAAAAAAAGAGAGAGAGAGAGAGATGGGGTCTCACTTTTGCTCAGGCTGGTCTCGAACCTGTGAGCTCAAGCAATCTACCTGCCTTGGCCTCCCAGAGTGCTAGAATTACAGGAGTGAGCCACCTGGCCTGGCCTCCTGTTTTTTGATTGTTTGTTTGTTTTGAGATACAGTGTTACTCTGTCACCCTGGGTAGAGTGCTGTGGCATCATAGGTCACAGCAACCTCAAACTTTTGGGCTCAAGTGATCCTCTTGCCTCAGCCTCCTAGGTTGCTATAACTATAGCCATCTGACACAATGCCTGGCTACTTTTTCTGGGGTTTTTTTGTTTTGTTTTGTTTTGAGAGGTGGGGTCTTACTCTTGCTCAGGCTGGTCTCAAACTCGTGAACTCAAACAATTCCATCTGCCTAACCCTTCTATAGTGCTAGGATTGCAGGTTTGAGCCACCATCCCTGGCCACTATATATATTTCTTATAATCATATACCTATATCTCTCTTTTCCAGTCTTTTGAAAAGCATGTAATTTTTTTTTTTGAGACAAAGTCTCACTTTGTCACCCTCAGTAGAGTACTGTGGCATCATAGCTCACAGCAACCTCAAACTCTTCAGCTTTTTAAGCAATTCTCTTGCCTCAGCCTCCCAAGTAACTGGGACTACAGGCGCCTGCCACAACGCCCAGCTATTTTTAGAGATGAGGTCTCACTCTGCCTCAGGCTGGTCTCGAATCTATGAGCTCAGGCAATCCACCCACATCAGCCTCCTAGAGTGCTAGGATTACAGGCGTGAGCCACCGTGCCCAGTCTAAAACCATGTAATTGCAGTATAACATATGTACAGCAAAATGCTTAAAGTACACTAATTTTAAATTTTCATCTTAATGTTTTAACAGACACACCTCTATAACCATCACTCAGATCAAGATATAAGAACACATTCTTGCACCACCCACAAAGCTCCTCTGGTGCCTTCACCATCAGTATATACCCCCAAGTTACATTCTGGCTTCTGTTATCATGGATTTGTTGTTGTTGTTGGAAACAGAACCTCAAGCTGTCGCCCTGGGTAGAGTGCTGTGTCATCACAGCTCACAACAACCTCCAACTCCTGGGCTCAAGTGATTCTCCTGCCTCCACCTCCCAAGTAGCTGGGACTATAAGCGCCTGCCACAATGCCCGACTATTTTTTGGTTACAGCTGTCATTGTTGTTTGGTGGGCCGGGCTGGATTTGAACTGGCCAGCTCAGGTGTATGTGGCTGGCGCCTTAGCCACTTGAGCCACACACAGCAAGCCCACCATGGATTATTTTTGCTTATTACTATAGATTAGGCTTGTTTGGGTTTTTTGTTTTGTTTTTGAGACAGAATCTCTCTTTGTCACCCTCAGTAGAGTGCTATGCTGCCATAGCTAACAGCAACCTCAAACTCTTGGGCTCATGTGATTCTTTTGCCTCAGCCTCCCAAGTAGCTGGGACTGCAGGTGCCTGCCACAATGCCCGGCTAGTTTTAGAGACTAAGTCTTTCTCTTGTTCAGGCTGGTCTGGAACTCCTGAGCTTAAGCAGTCCACCCACCTGGGTCTCCCAGAATGCTAGGATTTCAGGCATGAGCCACCTCCCAGGCTACTATAGATTAGTTTTGAACTGCTTGTAAGTGGAATCAGGCAGTCTTTTGTGTTTGGTTCATCATTATGATAATGTTTTCTTCATTATACCTATGGGATTCATCTGTATTTTCTGTGGAAGTAGTTTGGGTTTTTTTTTTTTTTTTTTGCTATGTAGTGTTTGAATATACCACAATTTATTTGTCTAATCACCTGATGATGAACATTTGAGTTCTTTTCCATTTGGGCTTTTATAAATAACACTGCCATGAATATTCTCATGCATGTCTTTGGTGGAGATACTTACTCATTTTTTTATATCCAAGAGTGAAATTGATGAGGCTGAGAGTACAAATCTCCTCTCTTAGCATTTCCCACATATCTCGTACTCTTACTTTGATTATCAGAAAAATAAGTTTTCACTGTCTTGCCTTATCTAGTTCAACCCTCCTGGCTACAGAAACTTTAGTCTAAGAGCTAGTAACCTAATATATTCCAGGTCACAGACTGGGACTTCCCCCAGTTTCCCATCATTTTTCCCAAACAATTGCTAGTGACTTGGTAATAACATCTACGGTTAGCTGTTATTCATACAGTTGGACTCAAAACAATTGATATATCTGGCGAAGTTAACCCTTTTCTTAGCTGTTTGACTTGATCTTGCACCTTACACTATTTTTATTATTTTTGTTGTTTGGCTTTGGGGTTTTATTGGTGGCAGAGCACTGTCACCCCAGCTGTGGTACAGTGGCATCATTCTAGCTTCCTGTAACCTCAAACCCCTGACCTTAAGCGATCCTCCTCCTTCAGCCTCCCAAGAAGCGGGGACTAGCTGGATGTGGTGGCTGGCACCTGGAAACCTAGCACTGTGGGAGGCCCAGGCTAGTGGATTGCCTGAGCTCACAAGTTCGAGACCAGCCTGAGCCAGAGAAAGACCCTAGCTCTAAAAAATAGTCGGGCATTATGGTGGGCACCTGTAGTCACAGCTGCTTAGGAGGCTGAGGCAAGAGAATCACTTGAACCCAAGAGTTTGAGGTTGCTATGAGCTGTGATGCCGGGGGGCCGACAAAGTGAGACTCTGTCTCAAAAAAAAAAAAAAAGCTGGGATTATAGGGCATACACCACCACACCCAGATAATTTTTCTATTTTTTGTAGAGATAGTGTCTGGCTCCTGCTAAGGCTGGTTTGGAATATCTGAGCTCAAGGTATCCTCCTGCCTTGGACTCCTAGACTTTTAGGATTACAGGCATGAACCACCGAGCCCCATCTTCTAGGACCTACTCTTGAAACCACTAAATCATACTGTATTGTAATTATAAATTTACCTGTAGGTCCCTCCCCCCCACTTTCAGTTTCCCTGAGAGTAGAAATTATGTTACATTCCATATGTACACATAAGAGTTGATTAGTTCCGATTTAACTGCACACATGATGTTTGTAGTAGAGACAGGGTTATGTTCTTGCTCAGGCTGGTCTCAAACTCCTGAGCTCAAGCAGTCCACTAGCCTTGGCCTTCCAGGGTACTGGGATCACAGCCATGAGCCCCCTTACCTGCCCTAAATTGTAAGATTTCAAGAGTGATTCTTGGCCGGGTATGGTGGCTGGCACCTGTAATCCGAGTACTCTGGAAGGCCATAGCAGTAGATTGCTTGAGCTCAGGAGTTCAAGACCAACCTGAGCAAGAGGCCCATACTAAAAATAGAAAAACTAGCTAGGCGTTGTAGTAGGCGCATATAGTCCCAGCTACTCAGGAAGCTGAGGCAAGAGGATCACTTGAACCCAAGAGTTTGAGGTTGCCATGAGCTATGACCCTACAGCACTGTAACCTGGGCAAAAGAAAAGAAAGAAAGAAAGTGATCCTTTGAGTACATGAATCACAACATTGTCCCAAAGCAATTTTAGTTTGCTGGTTTGTTTTTTCCTTGCCAATTAATTTTTTCTTTTTAACTATTCTGCTACTGAGTTGTGTTAATAAAAATAATTGTTTAAACTCTATGTTCTTTTTCCTCACCAATTTTCATTTCAGATGATACCATCTTCCAGAATCCTATGGTACAAGAAGCTATACGAATGGGATTCAGTTTCAAGGACATTAAGAAAATAATGGAAGAAAAAATTCAGATATCTGGGAGCAACTATAAATCAGTTGAGGTTCTGATTGCAGATCTAGTGAGTGCTCAGAAAGACAGTACACAAGATGAATCAAGTCAGACTTCATTGCAGAAAGGTATGCACTGCTGTTTTTAAAAAGTAAGATAAGCCAGCTCAGTGCCCATAGCACAGTGGTTATGGTGCTGGCCACATTGCACTGAGGGTGGTGGGTTCGAACCCAGGCTGGGCCAGCTAAACAACAATGACAATTGCAACAAAAAAAATAGCCTGGCATTATAGTGGGTGTCTGTAGTCCCAGCTACTTGGGAAGTTGAGGCAAGAGAATCCCTTAGACCCAAGAGTTTGAGGTTGCTGTGAGCTGTGACGCAATGGCACTCTACTGA
>NW_003852619.1:100446-112477 GCF_000181295.1 Otolemur garnettii
TGGGGATTCGAACCCACCACCTTAGGTGTACGTGGCTGGCGCCTTAGCCGGTTGAGCTATAGGCGCCGAGCCAACCTAAGCACTTCATTATGGTTTGTGGTCCATTCATTTCCCTCTTGTTACCTCCCTTTAAAACTTTTTATCTTGAAAAATTTCAGGCATACACAAGGAGTGGAGAAAATGTTAATAGCAAATACTCATGTACCCCTCAACCAGCTTCAAGAATTCAATCAATACTCTTCTAATCTTGTTTAATATCTTTCCCTTACTTTTTTTACGGTGTTTAAAAGTAAATACTAGACATCCTATACATCATTACCTATATACTTAAAGATATAGCTAACAGACAAAGGGGTTTTTTAATTTGTTTGTTTGTTTGTTTTTTGTGAGACAGTCTCAAGCTGTTGCTCTGAGTAGAGTACCATAACATCACAGCTCACAGCAACCTCAAACTCTTGGGCTTAGGTGATTCTCTTGCCTCAGCCTCCCAAGTAGCTTAGGACTACAGGCACCCGCCACAAACACTCCACTATTTTTTGGTTGCAGTTGTCGTTGTTGCTTAGCAGACCCGGGCCAGGTTCGAACCTGCTACCTTAGGTGTATGTGGCTGGTGTCCTTACTGACTGAGCTACGGGCACTGCCAATAAAGGCGTTTTTAAACCATAACCATAGTGTTGTATCTGCTTGAGCTCCTACAAAAAAATACCATAGACTTGGTAACCTAAACAATACACATTTATTTCTTATAGTTGTAGAGGCTGGGAAGTCCAAAATCAGGGTACTGCCAGATTGGTTTCTGATGAAGGCCCTTTTCCTGGCTTGCAGATGGCTGCCTTCTCATTATGTCCTCACATGGTATGGGGCATGAGGAGGAAGAGCTCTAGTGTTTTTTCCTCTCTTTATAAAGACAATAATCCTATCATGGAGGGAGATCTCACCTCGTGATTTTAATCTAAACCAAATTACCTCTCAAAGGCCCCACCTCCTAATACCATCATATTAGGTGTGGAAATTTATACACGTTCCATTTGTACACGTTCCATTTGTGTTGGTGGTAATAACGTAAACTACTCGGTCATTTTTAAGTTTGGCTACAAGTTGTTAGTTTTTATACCTGAAAGTATTGTCTACAATAGAAGGATTTTGCAGGTTGCAACAGGAAGAAAACAAGGGACAGGGTATATTGGGGGGAGTCTTTTCTCTGTCCAGTAGGAATAGATGGAGGCTCTTATTCTCAGTCACTACACACTAGGATGGTGTGGGAAGAAGGGCCTGAGCAAATGACAGCCCTCAGGGTCCTGAGTTGGAATTCATCAGTTGACTTCTGAGTGTCACTAAATCGAGAGGCTGGTAATTGATGTGGGCTGTCTGTTCCTGTTGTGACTGCTGCCTATTTCTCTTCCCAAAGGCTAATGAGGAAAGGCTGGCACTAAGAATCTTTTTATTTACTTACTAATTTAGAGACAAAGTCTTACTTTGTCACCCTTGGTAGAGTGCCATGGTGTCATATCTCACGACAACCTCAAACTCTTGGGCTTAAGCCTCTTCCCTCAGCCTCCTAAGTAGCTGGGACTACAGGCACCTGCCACAACACCCAGCTATTTTTTGTTGCAGTTGTCATTGTTGATTAGCTGGCCCGGTCTGGGTTTGAACCCACCAGCCTCTGTGTATATAGCTGGCGCCATAACCACTGTGCTACAGGCACTGGGCCAGGTGGTTTATATTCTTCTCTCTCATTTGTTCCTTATTTGAACCTATAGTTTTTGTTATGCCCAGGAGGTTGCCTTTCAAGAAGAAAAGGATTAAAATAATCCTCTATTCTATCCCTTAGCCAGAGAAATCTTTCTGAAGCATACCTCTTTAGCTTAAAACCCTTCTTCATTGGCTCCCAGGGGCTGTAGGATCAAGTTCAGATGTCTTCCAAAGCTTGCCAGATCTTTCATGATCAGGCTTCTCCTAATCTTCTGTAGCTTCATTTCATGTTCTTTTCCCCTCAGAATCTTTTTGTTTGTTGTTTGTTTGTGTCATCTGTATTCAAGTATTTCATCCCCCTCAGAATCTTTTCCTAAGCTTTACCTGTGCACCTGCAGGCCATGCTCTATGTCTCCCTTTGGAGCTTGCTTATGCAGTTTCCTCTGCCCAGAACACTCTTCTCCCACTTCCCTTATCCCTTAAAGCCTTCTCACTCCAAGTGAACTTCTAACTTATTCTTTAGGGCCCAGTTTAAGAATAACTTCCTGTGGGAGGAAGGCCTTCCTTTATGCATGTGTGCACGTACACATGCATACACCCTTCCTGTGCTTTCATAACACATTATAATTACCTTCGTCATAATGTCATACTATAATTTCCTGTTTACTTGGGTTTCTTACTTGTCTATGAACTAGTTGAACTTATTGGGAGCTTGAAGTCTTCCTTTTTTTTGTTTTTTTTTCCTTGTTGTTTGTTTTTGTTTTTGTTTAAGACAGAGTCTCACTCTGTCGCCCTTGGTAGAGTGCTGTGGCATCACAGCTCATAGCAACCTCAAACTCTTGGTCTTAAGTGTTTCTCTTGCCTCAGCCTCCCAAGTAGCTGGGACTAGAGGCACTGCCACAATGGCTGGCTAGTGAAAGAGACAGGTTCTCACTCTTGCTCAGGCTGGTCTTAAACCTATGAACTCAGGGAATCCACCCACCTTTGCCTCCCAGAGTGCTGGGATTACAGATGTGAGCCACCACACCTGGCCTGGAGCTTGAGGTCTTATTTATTAATTGTATCTCTAGTGCCTAGAACCTAGTTAAGTGTTCAGTATTTGTTGAATTAAATTAAACTATTTTTCCCCAAACATGTACTCAGGATATTGTTCAGGATTTATTTACTTACTTTTTTAAAAAATTAAATCATAGTTGTGTACGTTAATGCAGTTATGGGGTACAGCGTACTGGCTTTATATACAATCTGAAATATTTTCACCAAACTGGTTAATATAGCCTTCATGGCATTTTCTTAGTTATTGTGTTAAGACATTTATATTCTACGTTTAGAAAGATTCACATGTACCCTTGTAAGATGAACCATAGGT
The DNA here is from genome assembly GCF_000181295.1 of Otolemur garnettii. NCBI lineage: Eukaryota > Metazoa > Chordata > Mammalia > Primates > Galagidae > Otolemur > Otolemur garnettii. The sequence goes on from NW_003852619.1 coordinate 103,508, forward strand.
GTGGTCCCACCAATCACCCTCCCTCCGCCCATTCTCTCCCCTCCCCTCCTCTCCCTCTCCCCTTACCCCATAGTCTATAGAATCCCTCAGTAACAGAATGGAGCAGGCAGAAGAAAGGATCTATTTTCTTATTTTAAAGACAGAATCTCATTTTGTCACCCTGGGCAGAGTGCTGTGGTGTCACAGCTCACAGCAACCTCCAACTCTTGGGCTTAGGTGATTCTCTCGCCTCAGCCTCCCAAGTAGCTGGGACTGCAGGCTCCCACCACAGCACCAGGCTATTTTTTGTTGTTGTTGCAGTTTGGCTGGGGCCAGGTTCGAACCTGCTACCCTCAGTATATGGGGCCAGGGCCCTGCTCACTGAGCCACTGGCGCCACACAGATTTATTTATTTTTTGATACTGAGTCTCTGTTACCCAGGCTAGAATGCCATGATGTCAGCCTAGCTCATAGCAACCCCAGACTCTTAGGCTCAAGCTATCCTGATGCCTCAGCCTCTGGAGTAGCTGGGACTGTAGGCATCCACCACAGTTCCTGACTGATTTTTCTACTTTTAGTAGAGATGGGGGTCTCGCTCTTTCTCAGGCTAGTCTCAAACTCCTGACTACAAGCAGTCCTCCTGTCTTGGTCTCCCAGGGTGTTCGGATTACCATATCCACTCAGGATGTTGAAAGGGATGCCATGAAAAAGTGGCTCCAATGTTAAGTAGGGAAACACATTGTACATTTCCAAGAAGGAACATATACTTTACTGCACTGTACTGGATGGTAACGGTTCCCAAATACCAGTGTCCCCAACCCCAGAAATTTTAAATTTTGTGAATACCCCAGAATCTGTTGTTTAAAAATGCCCTCCAAGGCTCGATGCCTGTTGCTCAGTGGTTAGGGCGCCAGCCACATACACTGGGGCTGGCAGGTTCAAACCCAGCCTGAGCTTCCTAAAGAACAATGACAACTACAACCAAAGAATAGCAGGTCATTGTGGTGGGTGCCTGTAGTCCCAGCTACTTGGGAGGCTGAGGCAAGAGAATCACTTAAGCCAAAGAATTTAAGGTTGCTGTGAACTGTGACACCATAGCACTCTACCAAGGGTGACATAGTGAGACCTCTGTCTCAAAAAAAAAAAAAAATGCCCTCCAAGTTATTCTCATATGAGGCCAGATTTTTTGGGGGTGGGGGAGAGGCAGTTTTTGGCTGGGGCTGGGTTTGAATCCTCCACCTCCAGCATATGGGGCCGCGCCCTACTCCTTTGAGCCACAGGCACTGCCCATGAGGCCAGATTTTAAAACCACTACTATACAATGATTACAAAGATAGTTAAAATACGTAATGCATTTGTCATAGTGCCTAGCACATAGTATTTATGCTATATTACTGTTAACTACTGCTGCTGCTGTTGTTGTTATAGTTATAAATGACCATGGAACATATTTTTTTGGCATATTCGTTAACATTTCACAAAACCTATTTTGAGAAAGACTGAATTAAGCAAGTACTTGAGTGCCACTGATACGCTGATGACACCCGAATCTCTTATCTCCAGCTATGACTTGTCCTGACCTCAAGATTTGACTCTCTGGTTACCTACTGGATATTTTTATATGGATGCCCTGCACTTACCTCAGAAATATCTGAAAATCCCAAACCTGTACCTCTGTTCATATTTCCTATTGACATCACCATATCCTTGTCAGCCAAGCTAGCAATCTTGGGGTTTTGTTTGTTTGTTTGTTTTGGTGAGACAGTCTCACTTTGTCACCCCCAGTTGAGTACCCTGGTGTCATAGCTCATAACAACCCCAGACTCTTTTTTTTTTTTTTTTTTTTTGAGACAGAGCCTCAAGCTGTCCCCCTGGGTAGAGTGCCCTGGCACCACAGCTCACAGCAACCTCCAACTCCTGGGCTCAAGCGAGTCTCCTGCCTCAGCTTCCCAAGTAGCTGGGACTACAGGCGCCCGCCACAGTGCCCGGCCATTTTTGGTTGCAGCCATCGTTGTTTGGCGGGCCCGGGCTGGGGATTCGAACCCGCCACCTTAGGTGTATGTGGCTGGCGCCTTAGCCGCTTGAGCCACAGGCGCCGAGCCACAACCCCAGACTCTTAGGCTCAAGTGATTCTCTTACCTCAGCCTCCCAAGTAGCTGAGACTACAGGTGCCCGCCACAACCCGCCACAACGGCTATTTTTAGAGATGGCATTTCACTCTTGCTCAGGCTGGTCTTAAACTCCTGAGCTCAAGCAGTCCACCTACCTGGGCCTCCCAGAGTGCTAGGATTATACGCATGAGCCACTGCGCCAGTCCCCAAGCTAGCAATTTGAAATCAGATTTAGTTTCTCTTTTTTCCTCAGCCCTCAGATTCAGTCAATCACCAACTCCTATTTACCCCACATCAGACACGTCCCTCAAATCTATACATCCCTTTCTGAAATCAGTCATGCCCTTTCCATATGCTGCTGCTTTTACCTAACCCCTTGCTTTTCTGCCTGGGAAATTGCTGTCCATGGATAATGTCACTCTTCCACTTCCTTCCTCCTCCCACCCAGCTGCTACCAACCTATGAAAGCCTTTCCTAGCTAGCCTGAACAGAAGAATTTGTTCTCTCACTTGTGTCAGGGCACTTTGTATATAACTTTATTATAGCACTTATCACTTTGTACTTTGTGCTTACCTCTGTAGTCTCATCCTAATATCTTCTCCCACTAGCATGCAAGATATTTAAGAGCAGGTGCTGGCTCAGTGCCTATAGCTCAACGGCTAGAGTGTCGGCCACATACACTGGAGCTGGCGGGTTCGAATCCAGCCCGGGCCTGCCAAACAATGACAACTACAACCAAAAAAAATAGCTGGGCATTATGGCGGGCACCTATAGTCCTAGCTACTTGGGAGGCTGAGGCTAGAAAATCCCTTAAGCCCAAGAGTTTGAGGTTGCTGTGAGCTGTGATATCACGGCACTCTACTGAGGGTGACGTACTGAGACTCTGTCTCAAATAAATAAATAAGAGCAGATGCCATGTGTGAGTCATCCCCATATTTCTAGGCACTAATCCAATGCGTGGCACACAGTAGGGGTTCAGTAAAGGAGTGAATTTAAAGAAAGAGCATAATTCTTTTCTTTTTGCGCAGAGATTAGTACTGAAGAGCAGCTAAGACGCCTGCAAGAGGAGAAGCTTTGCAAAATCTGTATGGATAGAAATATTGCTGTGGCTTTTATTCCTTGTGGACATCTGGTCACTTGTAAACAGTGTGCTGAAGCCGTTGACAAATGTCCCATGTGCTACACAGTTATTACTTTCAAGCAAAAAATTTTTATGTCTTGATCTAACTCCATAGTAGGCATGTTATGTTCTTATTACCCTGATTGAATGTGTGATGTGAACCGACTTTAAGTAATCAGCCTTGAATTCCATTAGCATTTACTGCGGAGTAGGAAAAAAATGTAAATGGCAGTGTCTTAGTTGTCAATCTATGCTTTGGCTTTCTGGGCTTTGGGGGGTATTAGCTGTATAATTTATCCAATTTCCTTTACTGTTATTTAATTAAAACTCTAAAAAGCATTATGTTACACATATAACTGATGGCAACATGTAGTATACTGACTTAGTTGCTCAGTGTAAGTAAATTAATCATCTGAATTTTCTACTCTTATCAGATAGGCTTAACAAATGGAGCATTCTGTATAAATGTGGAGATGAGAGTTAATCTCCCCAATCACATAATTTGTTATGTGTGAAAAGGAATGAACCTTTCCACGCTGGTAGAAAGATATGGAGATTATTTTTAGATGTTTGTCTTTGTGTTTTAGGATTCTGTCCATTTTCTTTTACACTTGATCTTAGCCAAAAGGCCGAGAAGCGATGTGTCCATTTTCTTTTAAAATTATAAATGTATACTTGTATGAATGATTTTTAAAAGTAATTTTGCCATTTTTGAAAGGGTATTTAATGATAGAATACCATCTAGCCAACATGTATTGACATGAAATGATATCAAAGATATATAAAATGTAAGTGGCAAAACACTATGTATAGTATGAGCCAAATCAAGGTGTGTATGTTTTGTATATGTATAAAACAGGGGATTTGGAAATATTTACACCAAACTGTTAAATGTGGTTTCTCTTGTGGGGGGTAGGGGGTGGGTCCCAGAAGGAGTTTGCAGGGGCCTTTCACTTTCTTTTTCTTTTTTTTTTTTTTTTGTATTTTGTTCTGTTTCGATTGTTTATAAGTACGTATTACTTTTGTAATCAGAATATTTAGAAAGTATTTTACTGATTTAAAGGCTTAGGCATGTTCAAACGCCTGCAAAACTACTTATTGCTCAGCTTTAGTTTTTCTAATCCAAGAAGGCAGGGCAGTTAACCTTTTTGGTGCCAATGTGAAATTTAAATGTTTTTATGTTTTTCCTGCTTTAAGGATGAGAAATATTTCTGAGTGGTAGTTTTCTGACAGGTAGACCATGTCTTCTTATCTTGTTTCAAAATAAATATTTCTGATTTTGTAAAATGAAATATAAAATATGTCTCAGATCTTCCAATTAATTAGTAAGGATTCATCCTTAATCCTTGCTAGTTTAAGCCTGCCTAAGTCACTTTACTAAAAGATCTTTGTTAACCCAGTATTTTAAACATCTGTCAGCTTATGTAGGTGAAAGTAGAAGCATGTTTGTACACTGCTTGTAGTTATAGTGACAGCTTTCCATGTTGAGATTCTCATATCATCCTGTATCTTAAAGTTTCATGTGCGTTTGAACTGTTAGGATGATGAAGATGTATATAGGACAAAATGTTAAGTCTTTCCTCTACCTAAACTGGTTTTCTTGACTAGTCATAGTAGTAGATATTTCTGAAGTGTTCTCTCAAAATCCTTAAAACCTCTTGAGAATCATAAAATATTGGCAAGAAAAGAATAGTTTAAATACTTTTAAAAACATTTGAATAAGAGTCAATATGGGTACAAAATGTAAGTTTGAAAATGATTTATAGAACACCCAGAGTTTGCAAGATTCTCTTAACAGATCCATCTATTGTAGAGGTGAGTGAGGCATCTGCAGAGAAAAGTTTGGTAGTGAAACCATTTTTTTGGTTGTAAGTAATGACTACCCTGTTGCTGTTTTATTATGTAAATGCTCAGACTTTGCACCATCTTCCACTTAGGTTTGGTTATGCAGTCATTAAGTTTAATTTGATTTGTATAATCTAAATCTTTTTGTTTGTTTGTTTGAGACAGACTCTCACTACGTCACCCTGGTAGAGTGCTATGGCGTCATAGCTCACAGTAACCTCAAACTTTTGTGCTCAAGCGATTCTCTTGCCTCAGCCTCCCAAGTAGCTGGTACTACAGGCACTCACCACAATGCCCACTTATTTTTAGAGATGGGGTCTCACTGTTGCCCAGGCTGGTCTCGAACCCGTGAATTTAGGCAGTCCACCCACCTTGGCCTCCCAGAGTGCTAGCATGACAAGCGTGAGCCACTGCCCCCAGCCTTGATCTAAATCTTTAAATTTAAAAGCATCCTACAAGGAAAGAGAAGTGTTAAACATTCTAAGATATGTTTTCCAAGACACTTCACTTAGGTAGTTCACTCTAGTTGTTAGCCAGGGAGTCAAGGACTGAATTATTTTAACATAAGGCTTTTCCTGTTCTGGGAACCTTAGTTCATTAAAATTCTTCCTTTAAGGTTTGTGTGTTTCGAGTTAAGCAAGACTTTTTTCTCCCTCCGCGAGTTGTGAAATTTAATACATGAAGCTGATGTGGCTAACAAGTTTATTTTAAGAATTGTTTAGAAATGCTGCTGCTTTGGGTTTTTTAAATCGCTCAACACTCCAACTTCTAATCAAATTTTTGAAGACTTACCAGTGTTATGTTCACACTATAAAAAACACTGAATCCTTTTCATCTAATCATGTAAAAATCGATCATTTGCAAAGTGAAAAATTATACCCAGATTCAAATGAGTTCCCCCTCCCCAATAGTGCTCAGTATGTACATGTAGACATTCCTTTTCTGTATAAAGTTCACTGTAAGATTTCAAGTGACCACCTATTTCACTGTACTTTAGTCATGCCAACATTCAAATTGCTTTGTAATAGTTATCGTTATTTGTAATAATTTAGGGTGCTGATCAAAAGCCTTGTCTTATCTTTTGAGAAATGACTTTAGCATTTATAAAGTAAATTCCAGCTTATTAATTAATGGCTCTGTATTTTTCCTTTCCTGCTAGAATTGGTTTCTTCCCCCTCCCATTGGTTGGGGGCTGAGAGTGGGGGTAGTGAGTATATACATGTATAGTGTGATTTGGCCCTACGTTTTATTGTATGTTGTTTTTGTTCTTATGTTACTTACATTTTGGTGGTTTTTTCTTCTGTTTTCATTCTAGTGGATAAAATTTGTATTTTGAACTCTGTTTGAAGACTACCACCTCAGCATTAGTTGCATATGTTGTACCCTTAACTCAAATCATTGTTTTATTTCCTGATTTCCCAGGTGTTGAATGAGGAAAGTGTGAAAAGGGTAGAAGAAATGGGATAGGTTTCATTTCATTAGAGAAATAAGAAAATAGGAAGGAACATTTGATGTTGCCAAATCCATTTTTTTTTTTTTTTTTTTTTTGAGACAGAGCCTCAAGCTGTCCCCCTGGGCAGAGTGCCGTGGCATTACAGCTCACAGCAACCTCCAACTCCTGGGCTCAAGCGAGTCTCCTGCCTCCGCCTCCCAAGTAGCTGGGACCACAGGCGCCCGCCACAACGCCCGGCCATTTTTTGGTTGCAGCCGTCATTGTTGTTTGGCGGGTCGGGCTGGGTATTCGAACCCGCCACCTTAGGTGTACGTGGCTGGCGCCTTAGCCAGTTGAGCCACAGGCGCCGAGCCAAATCCATTTTTTTTTAAGTAGCAACTTCTTCATCTGTAAGAAGAGAATATCTATCTTACAAGGTTATGAGAGTTTAGGAGATCATGTATTTAAAGCTCTGGCTATAAATGTTAATTTCCATTTTGACACCTTCTGATCCCTCCATGGGTTTGCCTTGACCTAGAAATTTGAGCTAAAATTTAGAAAAATACAGGCAGTACCTGTGGCTCAGTGACTAGGGTGTTGGCCCCCATATACCGAGGGTGGTGGGTTCAAACCCGGCCCCAGCCAAACTGCAACAAAAAAATAGCAGGGCGTTCTGGCGGGTGCCTGTAGTCACTGCTACTCAGGAGGCTGAGGCAAGAGAATCGCCTAAGCCCAAACACTGGAGGTTGCTGTGAGCTGTGATGCCACATCACTCTACTGAGGGCGACAAAGTGAAAAATAAAATAAAATTTAGAAAAATTCTCACGTGATAACTCTTTCAGTGACTGTTATTCATCTTAGTGTTTCTCATAGTTAAGATATAAATTACAATTAATAAATGGGTCAAACCCTCAAAAATACTTAAATTATTTTTTGAAAAAATCTGAAAGAATTATTTTCAAATTTGAACTTTCCTAATAGAAACAATTGGCTTATTCCCCTTAATCATCAGTTTCAATTACTCTGTAATAATCACTTTCAGTATACTTAACGCAATGTTTCTTTCTCCTCATAATAGAATTATAGAATGTCAGAGTTGGAAATGACCTTAGAGAGTATCTAATTCATCCCCTCATTTTACAGTTCAGGCAACTGTGACTCAAAAGTGAGGTAATTTATTTGTTCAAAGATATATCTGATTAGTGGCAGAGCCTTGACTAGGACATAGTCTGAAGGTGAAAAACTTCACCAAGCTACCTCTCTAGAAGATATCTCACGTTTATTTTCAACTATTCTTTCCACTATGCCATAACTGTCACTACATATTAAATGACACTTTATAACTAATAGGACAATCTTAAATACATATACAGCCAGCTCTTCAAGTTTTGCATCTGAGGATCCAACCAACCAAGGATTGAAGATGTTTGGGGAAAAAATAATTTAAAAAGATACAACAATAAAGAATAATAAAAGTTAGAAAGTAACAATATAACTGTCTACATAGCATTTACATTGTTATTAGGCATTATAAATAAACTAAGTATGATTTAAAGTGTAAAGGAAGGCCTGGTGTGTTGGCTCACACCTGTGATCCTTAACACTCTGGGAGGCTGAGGTGGGTGGATTGCTTGAGCTCATGGGTTCAAGACCAGCCTGAGCAAGAGCGAGACCCCATCTCTAAAAATCCCAGGAGTTTAGTATATCGCTAGGGAGTCATAGACACAGCCCCACACAGATACTAAGGGGCAACTGTTATTATCTTCAAATTGGACAATTGGACAATATGACATTAATGTTTGGGTGGTAAGATTGTATTTTGAAGTCTAGAGTTTGAAGATACGCATATAGATTTTTGGCATTTATTATTATTATGTATCATTAATGTAACATTTTAAATTACTATATATTTTACCATTTCATCTATACTTAGTACCAAATTTGTGTTTTTTATTTGATGTAACAGGCTTTAATGTAATGTCTGTTAGATTTTGCATTTTTTCATTACTATTATACGTTAATCTGACAGAATATTATGTCATTGTATTAGTATTGTGAATAATCGTGACACGTTTCGAGACAGAGTACTATATTTGTGAATATAATTTTATGGGTTTTTTTCATTTAGTAGGAACTTTTCCATCAGTATGGAAACTAAGAAAATTGCTTTCTGCTATCTGATCATTCATTGTAGATTAAAGCTTATTTTTCTGTGAATAAAACTTATTCAATAAAGTACTATTCTTTAAAATTACATTTCATTACTTTGTATTTGTTCTACTTTCTCAGAAAAAATAAAATTGTCTTCTTAAAAATACTAAAAACTTAGCCAGGCATTGTGGTGGGCACCGGTAGTCCCAGCTGCTTGGGAGCTTAAGGCAAGAAAATCACTTAAGCCGAAGAGTTTGAGGTTGCTGTGAGCTGTGACACAACTGCACTCTACCCAGGGCAACATAGTAAGACTCTGTCTCAAAAAAAAAAAA
>NW_003852619.1:112603-113133 GCF_000181295.1 Otolemur garnettii
AAAAATAGCTGGGCGTTGTGGGGTGCCTGTAGTCCCAGCTACTTGGGAGGCTGAGGCAAGAGAATTGCTTGATCCCAAGAGTTTGAGATTGCTGTGAGCTATGACCCCACAGCACTCTACCAAGGGCAACCAAGTGAGACTGTCTCGAAAAAAAAAAATTATGGGATTCTGTAACTTTAAAAAGTTTATTTTAAAATGTTTTAAAATATGAACAACGTAGGAAACAACCCTCTGCCCACGAAGGGGGGGGTCTTGCCTGGTTGTCCCAAGAAATGTTATAGTCACTATAGCAAAGCAAGTCATTTTAGCAAAGCAAGTAGCAATGAACCTAAAAAGCCACTGTCCCTTTGAAGCAGGCAGCGAAGAATTTTTGTAAATTTGTAGATGGAGCTGCCCAGAGAGTTTCAGAAACTGCAAGCAATCTGGTGGGATAAAGATCAAGGCAATAAAGAATCCTTTGGTAGAAATTTAGGAGTAGGTATTTCAAGAGGCTATTCCGGCTCGGCGCCTATAGCTCAACCGGCTAAGGC
>NW_003852619.1:113577-114769 GCF_000181295.1 Otolemur garnettii
TAGGTAGGAACTGGTTATCTGCTCTTAAACCCTAAGAACCTTGCCTTAGGGCCGGGTGTGGTGGCTCACACCTGTAATCCCAGCACTTGGGAAGCTGAGGCAGGTGGATTGCCGGAGCTCACAGGTTTCAGACCAGCCTGAGCCAGAATGAGACTTCGTCTCTAAAAATAGCTGCATTGTGGTGGGCACCTGTAGTCCCAGCTACTTGGGAGGCTGAGGCAAGAGAATCGCTTGAGCCCAAGAAAGGGGGTGGCACCTACGGCTCAGTGAGTAGGATGCCATCCCCATACCGAGGGTGGCGGATTCAAACCTGGCCCCAGTCAAACTGCAACAAAAAAATAGGCGTTGTGGCAGGACACCTGTAGTCCCAGCTACTCAGGAGGTTGAAGCAAGAGAATCGCCTAAGCCCAACAGCTGGAGGTTGCTGTGAACTGTGACATCACTGCACTCTACTGAGGGCAATAAAGTGAGACTATCTCAAAAAGAAATTACAAAGGAAAGTATGATGAACTCTATGGTACTCATCCATTTATAACAATTATTAACATTTTGCCAGTCTTGGTTAATCTATGATTCCCTCTACCCCACCCCCATATAGTCTAAGTCTTAAACATTATGTAATTTTTCCAGTAATTGTTTCACTCTGTATTTCTGACAGATAATAAAAAAAGGTACATATATGTGTGAGTATTTATTTATATATTTTTTGAGACAGAGTCTTGCTCTGTTGCCCTGGCTAGAGTGCGATGGTATCATCATAGGTCACTGTAACCGCAAACTCCTGGGTTCAATCACTCCTCCTGCCTCTGTCTACAGAGTAACTGGGAATACAGGAATGTGCCACCATGCCTGGCTAATTTTTGTAGAGACAGAGATCTCACTCTTGTTCAGGATGGTCTCAAACTCCTAATCTCAAGTCATCCTCCCACCTCAGCCTCCCAGAATGGTAAGATTATAGATAATGAGCCACCACATCTGACCTGATGTATGAATTGTTTTTTTTTTTTTGAGAGGGAGAGAGTCTCACTCTTGCCCCAGCTCACAGCAACCTCAAACTCCTGGCATCAAGGAGTTTCCCCCCAAGTAGGTGGGACTGGGCAATGCCTGTGGCTCAAAGCAGTAGGGTGCCAGCCCCATATACCAGAGGTGGTGGATTCAAACCCAGCCCTGGCCAAAAACTGCAAAAAAAAAA
>NW_003852619.1:118279-126586 GCF_000181295.1 Otolemur garnettii
ACCCAAGAGTTTGAGGTTGCTGTGAGCTATGACCACACAGCACTCTACCTATGATGACAAAGTGAGACTGTGCCTCAAAAAAAAAAGATTAAAATCAACCATATTTCATATATATATGTATATATATATATGTATTTGTGTGTGTCTGTGTGTCTGTGTGTGTGTGTGTGAGACAGTCTCAAGCTGTGACCCTTGGTAGGGTGCGGTGGCATCACAGTTCATAGCAACCTGAAACTCTTGGGTGTAAGCAATTCTCTTGCCTCAGCCTCCCAAGTAGCTGGGACTACAGGCACCTGCCACAGTGCCCAGCTATTTTGTTGTTGTTGTTGCAATTGTCATTGTTTTAGCAGGCCCAAGCTGGGTTTGAAACCTCTAGCCTTCAAGTATGTGGCAGGCGCCCTACCCACTGAGCTACGGGCACTGCCTCCTATATTTTCTTAATTTGAAGATTAAAGGAAATTCCCTGGCAGGGCACGTTGGCTCATGCCTGTAATCCTACCACTCTGGGAAGCTGAGGTGGGTTGACTGCTTGAGCTCTTATGTTTGAGACCTGCCTGAACCAGAGTGGGACCCACATCTCTAAAAATAGCTGGGCATTGTGGCAGGTGTATGTAGTCCCAGCTACTCAAGAAGCTGAGACAAGAGAATCACTTGAGCCCAAGAGTTTGAGGTTGCTGTGAGCTATGATGCTACAGCACTCTACTGATGGTGACAAAGTGAGACTTTGTCTCAAAAAAAATAAATAAATAAAAGTCAGTAGACTTTACTATGGCACATGGTTTTGAAAATATGTTAGTAGAATAACTGCATGGTATACGGATTCCTGGTGGTTCTCAAAGTGGAATATATGTCACCTGGGAACATGCTAGAAATTCAAATTCTTGGGCCCTACATCAAACCCTATTGAATCAGAAACTCTGAGGTTGCAGCCCAGTAATCTATTTTAATAAGCCCTGTGGGTCTGTGTTCCCTACCCTCCAGGCTATGGACCAGTAGGGGTCTAAGCCTATTAAGAACAGGGCTGTGCACACAGCAGGTGAGCACAGGGTGAAGGGATTGAGGGAGCAAAGCTTCATCTTTATTTACAACCCCTCCCCTTCACTGGCATTACCTCCTGAGCACTGCCTCCTGTCCGTCACATCAGAGGTGGCATTAGATTCTCAGTGTAGTACCAACCCTAGTGTAAACTGCACGCATGAGGGATCTAGGTTGTGCACTCCTTATGAGAATCTAATGCCTGATGATGTGAGGTAGAGTTGAGCTAGTGAAGCTAGCTATGGAGAGTGGCTGCAAGTACAGATTAGCAGAGAAGTTTGACTACCCAGAGACTATAAGGCCATAATAAATCCTTTGCAGACTCATATTAAAACCCCCATCCTATCTGTGGAAAAATTGTCTTACATGAAATAAATCCCTGATTCCAAAAAGTTTGGGGACCTCTGCTCTAGGTTTACAGATGAGAGTTCTTTAGTCCAGTTTGACAACCACTGGAATATAATATGGGATCTGAATCCAGAAAAAACTAAAGGGCTGAAACCTGTCAATCAAATTGATCTAGTTCTCTACAGGTGAGTATCATTCTCATCTTTCTTACTTTTCCCTATAACTAACTCATTGATGACCCGTTTTCTCATGCTACGAAAACATGCAGGCATAAAATGCAACAGCTTCTAAGTCCCTTCCCATTCTACTTTTCAGAAAAACTTTCATGCACATACACATTAAAATTTAATGGAGATACTTTCTTCAACCCTTTCCTTTCTGAGTTGAGAACAGCCCTACTTTGTTCATTGCTGGTAAATGATCTTCCAATCAAGCAATGAAAGAGTTAAGAAGTATTTGAAAGCTCACTTTTTGAGCGCTAGTGCCATAGCAACCACTTGAGATTGTACAGGACAGACCTACACTTCTAGAAAGAACCATAGATTCAGTGAAATGTGAGCTGTGAATTTGGAATGGTAGAATTTCAGAGCTGAACGGGGTCAGCCTCTCCAATTCATAATAATCAGCAGTTCTGAATTTTTTTTTTTTGGTTCTGAAATTTTGTAAAGTTATCGTGGCACAAAAGAACCAAATAAAACAGTCAAGTTAAGATCTTAGGCTTCTAAAGATCTTCAGAGTTGTATAAATCCATACTCATAGGTCTTATATTGGTGTTTACTGTGACCAAAATAAAGATATTGAAATAGGTGAGGTGAGGTAACAGTCAGTGGGCTTAGTTTTCTTTTCCCTCAAACCACTCATTTGCTTATAACAAATACTTGCACAGGCCAGCTCCGGTGGCTCACACCTGTAATCCTAGCAATCTGGGAAGCCGAGGTGGGTGATTTTTCTGAGCTAACGGGTTTGATTCCACCATGAGCAAGAGTGAGAACCCCCTCTCTAAAAATAGCCCGGCATTGTGGTGGGCACCTGTAGTCACGACTACTTGGGAGGCTAAGGCAAGAGAATCATTGAGACCAAGAGTTTGAGGTTGCTGTGAGCTGTGGCACCATGGTATTCTACCAAGGGTGACAAAGTGAGACTCTATCTCAAAATAAAGAAAGAAAGAAAAAGAAAAAGGCCAGGCTTAGTGGCTCAGCCTGTAATCTTAGCACTCTGGGAGGCCGAGGCCCATGGATTGCTGGAGCTCACAAGTTCAAGACCAGCCTGAGCAAAAAATTGAGACCCCCCCATCTCTACTAAAAATAGAAAGACTGGGCAAGAGGATTGTTTGAGCCCAAGAATTTGAGATTACTGTGAGCTATGATACCAGGGCACTCTACCAAGGGTGACAAATTTGAAATTCTATCTCAAAACAAACAAACAAAAAAATTTAGGCTTATGAACAAATAATAGAAGAATACTGGGTAAAAACAAGATAAATGGTTACAGTGCTGGCCACATGCACCAAGGCTAGCAGGGCTAGCTAAACAATGACAACTGCAGGCTCAGCGCCTGTAGTTCAGTGGCTAGGGCACAAGCCACATACACTGGAGCTGGCGGGTTCAAACCCAGCCTGGGCCTGCCAAACAACAATGACAACTACAGGCTCAGCACCCATAGCACAGTGGTTATAGCGCCAGCCACATATACTGAGGCTGGCAGGTTTGAACCCGGCCAGGGCCAACTTCAGCAACAACAAAAAATAGCCAGGCATTGTGGCGGGCGCCTGTAGTCCCAGCTACTGGGCGGCGGAGGCAAGAGAATCGCTTAAGCCCAGGAGTTTGAGGTTGCTGTGAGCTGTGATGCAACGGCACTATACCGAGGGCAACATGGTAAGACTCTGTCTCAGAAAAAAAAAAAAAAAAACCAACGAAGAAGTGCCAGGAACATTTGTCCAGGAGTTTTAGGCTGTTATATGCTATGATGGTGCCTGTCGATAGCCACTGCACTGTAGCCTGGGCAACATAGTGAGACCCCCATGGCCCCCCCCAGAAAAAATCCCAAAAATAGGGAGTAAGAAATAAGATACCAAGAACAATCAAACTTTGTTATTTTCTTCTGGTAATTTCCCAGAAGATTTTAAATTTGCAAAGAAATAGTAAGATATAATTATTTGTGATATAATGTATTTAAACACTGATCTTGCTGAAAAATCTAATTCTTATTTCAATTAGAAAGTCTAGGGCAGGCCTGTTGACTCAGGCCCGTAATCCTAGCACTCTGTGAAGCCTAGGCAGGTGTATGGCTTGAGTTCAGGGAGTTCCAGACCAACGTGAACAAGACTGAGACCCTGTCTCTACTAAAAATAGAAAAACTAGCCTGTGGTGGCAGGTGCCTATAAGTCCCAGCTACTCCAGCAGCTGAGACAGGAGGATTGCTTCAGCCCAGGAGTTTGAGGTTGCTGTAAGCTATAATGATGCCATGGCACTCACCCATGGCACTCACCCAGGGCAACAGAGTGAGATTCTGTCTATAAATAAATAAATAAATGGCAAAAAAGAAAAACTAACCAGGCATGGTACTACATGTCTGTAGTCCCAGCTACTCAGGAGGCAGAGGCAAGAGGATCTCTTGAGCCCAGGAGTTTGAGGTTGCTGTGAGCTATGACTCTATGGCATTCTACCCAGGATAACAGAGTGAGACTCTGCCTCAAAAAATAAAAATTAAAAAAAAAGAAAATCTAGTCCTCACTTCAGTAGCACATATACTAAAATTGGAACGATACAGAGAAGATTCGCATGGCCCCCGCGTAAGGATGACACGCAAATTCGTGAAGCATTCCATATTTTTTCATATAATGTTTGAACTATTCATGGATCCATAATAAATAGTATATATCATGACAAAAGAAGAAAATCTAATTCTTGTTTCAAAAATGTATTTTACATACAAAATTATAGACATCTGTTTAGTAAACTTTTGAGAGTCGTTTTTCTTTAACTGGGTGCATTGTGTCTCTGCAGCTTTATTCTGTTCCTAGGTACTAGGGATTGCTTTTTAATTCCATTAGCTTATATAAAGGGCTTTGCATTTTTGGCTAAGGCATCAAAAATGTATTTTCTCATTAAATACTGGAATTTTGTTTGGCAAAGATTAAGCTCTGCTTCTGCCAGATTACTGACAATTGTATTGAGGGGAAAGAGAGAAGGTTTGGGTATGTTCAGGAACATTTCACTGATATTTCAGAGAAATTAGTATTAAAAACAAAAGACTCCAAATCTCTCCCCATAAAATTAATCTTCCGAAGTAGAAAAATACTTACTAAAATTAATTTTATTTTTCATTCAATGGACCTTATACGTGATTTCTTAGTAGAAATTTAACAAAGTCCTTTGTTAATCATTAAGTAAACAGAATGACCTAACTCATCTGGAAAAACCTGTTTTGATTTCAACTAGATTTTTTTGTTGTTGTTTGATTAATCAAAAAAAGTACTCTGGGCTCGGCGCCAATGGCTCAAGCTGCTAAGACGTCAGCCACATATACCTGAGCTGGCAGGTTCGAATCCAGCACGGGCCCGCCAAACAGCAATGCCAGCTGCAACCAAAAAATAGCCAGACATTGTGGCAGGCGCCTATAGTTTCAGCTACTTGGGAGGCGGAGGCAGGATTGAGCCCAGGAGTTGGAGGTTGCTGTGAGCTGTGATTCTAGGACACTCTACCCAGGGTGAAAAGCTGGAGGCTCTGTGTCAAAAAAAAAAAAAAAAGTACTCTGGGCTCAGCACCTGTAGGTCAGTGGCTAGGGTGCCAGCCACATACACTGGAGCTGATGGGTTTGAATCCAGCCCAGGCCTGCCAAACGACAACTACAACCGAAAAATAGCCAGGAGTCGTGGCGGGTGCCTGTAGTTCCATCTACTTGGGAGGCTGAGGCAAGAGAATCACTTAAGCCTAGGTGGTGCCTGTGGCTCAAAGGAGTAGCGCGCCAGCCCCATATGCCAGAGGTGGTGGGTTCAAACCCAGCCCCGGTCAAAAACTGCAAAAAAAGAGAATCGCTTAAGCCCAAGAGTTAGAGGTTGCTGTGAGATGTGGCGCCATGGGACTCTACCAAGGGTGACATAGTCAGACTCTGTCTCAAAAAAAAAAAAAAAAGAAAGAAAGAAAGAAAGAAAGACAGAAAAAGAAAAGAAAAGAAAGAAAATCTATAGGAAAGAGATTCAAAAAGAGTAAACCCTCTATGTAAGCCCAATGAATCATTCCTTTCATTAGTTCATTGGAATAATTAGGAGTTAGTTTCACACAAATGAAACTGTCATGGACCAGTGTCTGATTAACTGGGGAGGTAGAGTTCATTTACACAGCTTCTTGGTCATTTCCATAGCTCTTAAAACCCTTTACATACATTTGCCTCCCACTCTCTTATTTGTGTTTAAATCATAAGAACATAGGTAATGGAACGGAGATAATTGGAGAAATTGTTGCTGTGTACAGTTGTGGAACTTGTATTCTTAAACCCTGCCATTCAAGTGGCTCTCAAGTAAATTTACTGGGCAGTCAAGTCAGCTCTGTTTTTTTTTTTTTGTTGTTGTTGCTTTTTGAGACAGAGTCTCAGTTTGTCACCCTGAGTAGAGTGCTGTGGCATCACAGCTCACAGAAACCTCCAGCTCCTGGGCTTAAGCAATTCTGCTGCCTCTGCTTCCCAAGTAGCTGGGACTATAGGCACCCACCACAACACCTGGGTATTTTTTGGTTGCAGCCATCATTGTTGTTTGGCAGGCCCGGGCGGGATTCAAACTCACCAGTTCAGGTGTACAGCCACAGGTGCTGAGCCAAGTTGACCTAATTTTCACAGACCGGATATGCATCACATGTATGTATCAGTACAATAGGCCTAGTTCCTTATGGTGACCACTTCCATTTGTTGACCAGTTTGCAACTTCCAAGTTTCAACTGTATAGAGCAGATTAATTGAGCAATATTTGTATTCCCAAAGGATCTTTTGACACAAAACGGTGATGTCGCACTACACTAGATAACATCTGTGAAGCTGTATTTCAAAGCTCTTTACCTACTTTATTTTACAACATCCCTAGGAAGTGTGAAGTTTATTACAGTTCTTCAGATAATGAAATAACCGCAGAAAGTTTAAGCAACTTGAGCAAGGTCATACCAATAGGCAGAGGCAAAGCCTTAAGAGGAACCCTGGCTTTTGAAGTTTTGTTTGTTTGATTTGGAGACACTTTTGTAGCCCTAGTAGAGTGCTCTGGTGTCACAGGTCACAGCAACCTCAAACTCCTGGGCTCAAGTGACCGTCTTGCCTCACCTCCCAAGTAGCTGGGACTACAGGCACCTGCCACAACACCCAGCTACTTTTAGAGGTGCGGTATTGCTCTTGCTCAGGCTGGTTTTGAACTCCTGACCTCAAGAAATCTACCCTCCTTGACCTCCCAGAATGTTGGGATTACAGGCGTAAAGCACTGCACCCAGCAGGAACCCTGACTTTTGATCTGGTACGTCTGCACTATGCCACCATGTCTCTCATTCATTATTATTCTTCTCATCTCTGTAATTTACAGCTAAGGAACTCCAGACACAGAGGCTATGTGATTCATCTAAATCATATGTTGAATCACCAGTCAAGCTATTCTAATAGGTAATGAAATTGTTTCAAGTTTATCTTTGGCACAAATTAACTAAATTGGCTGCCTCACTGTATGACATACATACATCCAAATCTAGGCTCTCTATTGGACAGCAAGACCTGGCTGGCCATATAATACCAAACTACAAAACCAAATGCTGTCCTTAGTGTGCCTACTCAACTACAATTGAAAATCTAAGTGATTAAAAAAAGTTTTGGTTTTGTTTTGGTTTGTTTTTTTCAGACAGAGTCTTACTCCATCACCCTGGCTAGAGTGCCATGGCATCATCATAGCTCACAACAGCCTCAAATTTTGGTCTCCAGAGATCCTCTTGCCTCAGCCTCCCCAGTAGATGGGACTATAGGTACCTGCCACAACACCCAGCTAATTTTTTTCTATTTTATTTATTGATTGATTGATTGATTGATTGCAGTTTTTGGCCGGGGCTGGGTTTGAACCCGTCACCTCCAGCATATGGGGCTGGCACCCTACTCCTTTGAGCCACAGGCCCTGCCCTATTTTATTTTATTTTATTGTATTTTATTTGTGTAGAGACAGAGTCTCACTTTATCACACTCAGCTCACAGCAACCTCCAACTCCTGGGCTTAGGCAATTCTTTTGCCTCAGCCTCCAGAGTAGCTGGGACTACAAGCGCCCGCCACAATGCCCGGCTATTTTTTGGTTGCAGTTTAGCTGGGGTGAGTTTGAACCTGCCACCCTCAGTATATGGGGTTGGTGCCTTACTGACTGAGCCACAGGCACTGCCCTATTTCATTTTTTTGTTTTTTTTTTATTTTTCTTTTTTTAGAGACAGAGTCTCACATAGCAACTTCCAGCTCTTGGGCTTAGGCGATTCTCTTGCCTCAGCTTCCTGAGTAGCTGGGACTACAGGCGCCCACAGAATGCCTGGCTATTTTTTTGTTGCAGTTGCCACTGCTGTTTTAGCCGGCTGGGGCCAGGTTCAAACCCACTACCCTCTGTATATGGGGCCGGTGCCCTCATTTTAATTTTTTGAGGCAGAGCCTTATTCTGTTGCCCTCAGTAGAGAGTCCTATCACCACCATAGCTCACAGCAACCTCAAATACTTGGACCCAAGAGATCCTCTTGCCTCAGCAGGGACTCCAGGCGCCTGCCACAACGTGTGGCTAGTTTTAGAGACCAGGTCTTGCTCTTGCTCAGGCTGGTTTCAAATTCCTGAGCTCAATCAATCCGCCTGCCTCAGCCTCCCAAAGCACTGGAATTACAGGTGTGAGGAACCCACTGTGCCAGGCCCAAAAGAGAACTTTTTTTTTTTTTTTT
>NW_003852619.1:126669-127686 GCF_000181295.1 Otolemur garnettii
TCAAACTCTTGGGCTTAAGCGATTCTCTTGCCTCAGCTTCCCAAGTAGCTGGGACTACAGGCACCTGCCACAACGCCCGGCTATTTTTTTGTTGTAGTTGTCGTTGTTTGGCAGGCCGGGGCTGGATTCCAACCCGCCAGCTCTGGTGTATGTGGCTGGAGCCTTAGCCGCTTGAGCTACAGGCACTGAGCCAAGAGAACTTTTCACTATAGTGCCAAGGCAAACCTTGAAAGTGAAGAACCTAGTTTTCCTAGTCAGTATGTTGTCAGTTGACTACCACATTGTCTTCTCCATTACTAGGCACTGAGTTAACTTTTGTTCAGTACATAGATATATGCGTAAAGGAATGAATGGACAAATGGTAAATACATGGAGTGGGAAAACTTCGTCTAAAAGCTATGCATTGACAAACAGAATACCATTTGAAATAAGTACTAATTTTTTTTTTTACAAATTTCATTTTTTTTTTTTTGAGACAGTCTTACTTTTGTCACTCTCGGTAGAGTGCTATGGCATCACAGCTCACAGCAACCTCAAACTCTTGGACTTAAACAATTCTCTTTCCTCAGCCTCCCAAGTATCTGGGACTATAGATGCCCACCACAGTCCCTGAATATTTTTAGAGATGAGTTCTCACTCTGGCTCACGCTGGTCTCAAACTTTTGAGCTCAAGGTAATCTACCTGCCTGGATTACAGGAGTGACCCATCTCGCCCAGCCCCAATTTCACAGTTCACAGCAACCTCATCATTCTTTTTTGAACAAACATTAAACTCTGTGCTACTAGACTTTGTGTTAGATGCTTGGAACTCGTTTCTGTCACAGAGTACTCAATGGCAATAAGAACTGTATATAGGCTGGGCGCCTGTGGCTCAAGTGGCTAAGGTGCTAGCCACATACACCTAAGGTGGCGGGTTCGAATCCAGCCTGGGCCCGCCAAACAATGACAGCTGCAACCAAAAAATAGCCGGGCGTTGTGGTGGGCGCCTGTGGTCCCAGCTACTTGGGAGGCTGAGGC
>NW_003852619.1:129868-133987 GCF_000181295.1 Otolemur garnettii
AAAAAAAAATATATATATATATATATATATAGGAAAACTAGCCGGACGTTGTTGTGAGTCCCTGTAGTCCCAGTGACTCAGGAGGCTGAGTCAAGAGGACTTCTTGAGCCCAAGAGTTTGAGCTGCTGTGAGCTATGATGCCATGGTACTCTACCCAGGGCAACAGAGTGAGACTTTGTCTCAAAAAAACATATTTTAAGGCCGGGCAAGGTGGGTCATGCCTGTAATCCCAGCCCTCTGGGAGGCTGAGGTGGGTGGATTGCCTGAGCTCACAAGTTCAAGACTAGCCTGAACCAGAGTGAGACTTTGTCTCTAACAATGTCCAGGTGTTGTGGTGGGCACATGTAGTCCCAGCTACTTGAGAGACTGAGGAAAGACAATCGTTTAAGTCCAAGAGATTTTTTGTTTGTTTCTTTGGGGTTTTTTGCAGTTTTTGGCCAGGGCTGGGTTTGAACCCACCACCTCCAGCATATGGGGCTGGCCCCCTACTCCTTTGAGCCACAGGTGCCACTCTTAAGTCTAAGAGTTTAAGGGTGCTGTGAGTTGTGATGCCCCAGCACTCTCAACACTCTACTGAGGTGACAAAAGTGACTCTATCTCAAAAAACAAAAAGTATTTTTTTTTTGAGACAAAGCCTCAAGCTATCCCCCTGGGTAGAGTGCTGTGGCATCACAGCTCATAGCAACCTCCAACTCCTGGGCTCAAGCGAGTCTCCTGCCTCAGTCTCCCAAGTAGCGGGGACCACAGGTGCCTGCCACAACGCCTGCCTATTTTTTGGTTGCAGCCATCATTGTTGTTTGGCAGGCCCAGGCTGGATTCGAACCTGCCACCTTAGGTGTATGTGGCTGGCACCTTAGCCACTAGAGCCACAGGTGCCGAGCCAAAACTAAAAGTATTTTAACATGTTTCTATACTTATTCTGTTGAATAATAACTCTTCAAACAGCATTCTAGCTTCAAAGGAATTCAGCCCCCCTTGGTTCCAAACCAAAATAATAGAAGCCAATATTAACTCAAAGCACTGCTCAAGCATTCCTTCTTCATTTGGAAATGGTCAATTGATTCAAATGACAAATCAGGAATAGTAGAAACGTTGTTACCAGGTGAAGAGGGTCTGGCTGCCTGTCACTGCCAGCCAATCAATATACAGAGACGTGATAGGCCCACCAAACCTTTTTTTTTTTTTTTGAGACAGAGCCTCAGGCTGTCACCCTGGGTAGAGTTCCGTGGCATCACAACTCACAGCAACCTCCAACTCCTGGGCTCAAGCGATTCTCCTGCCTCTGCCTCAACGTCTGGCTATTTTTTGGTTGCAGCTGTCATTGTTGTTTG
Organism: Otolemur garnettii; assembly: GCF_000181295.1. Classification (NCBI taxonomy): domain Eukaryota; kingdom Metazoa; phylum Chordata; class Mammalia; order Primates; family Galagidae; genus Otolemur; species Otolemur garnettii. The sequence continues at coordinate 131,200 of NW_003852619.1, forward strand.
GCGGCCCGGGCTGGATTTCACCCACCAGCTCAGGTGTATGTGGCTGGTGCCTTAGCTGCCTGAGCCACAGGCGATGAGCCAGGCCCACCAAACTTTATCTGGCAGAAGGCCAGGATTCTGGAGAACAGGGAGGGTAGCCTCTACAAAACTGTTCTGTTCTTCCGTTTCCAAAATTATAGTTTTATACATTTAAGTTCAAAGTAAAAACCACATTAAGCCATATCTTAATAATTGGTAAAAACCATGACCTATAGTAAATAATAATCAGTATAACCCATGACCCCAAACAACCTTCTAATTCAAAAGTTAATCTCCTAAATCAATCCCCCTAAATTACTCAAGATAGGCATCTTTAGGATGGGAGCTAAATTTATAAAACAGTCAGAATGGGAGATGGGGGTGTAGGTCAGGCAGGACCTAAACCGACCAGACCAGCTGTGTCGTGTCTGCCCTAACCTGACAGACTCCATCTTAGTCTCACCATATGTGCTTAATACGGCAGATGATTCATGGTGATCGAAGGTGCCTGGTAAACTTTCTGTCTGTTTCTTAATGTGTCTATAGGAAATAATGGTCTCACAGAAGTGTTATGAAAAATAATTAAAACTGGTAATGTGGGCTTGGTGCCCGTAGTACAGTGGTTACGGTGCCAGCCACATGCAACAAGGCTGATGGGTTCGAGCTCAGCTCAGGCCTGCTAAACAATAATGTAAGGTGACCAGACATCCCGCTTTTGGCGGGACAGTCCCAATTTTTAGCAATTTGTCCTGTGTCTCACAGCGTTTTAAAAAGTCCCGATTTTTGGAAAGAATGCACAACAAGCTAGGGAACACAAGAGAACAGGAAGGGAATATACAGTTTTCGGCTGCCATGTGGCTATTTCGCCAGGATATGCGTTTTATGTTATTTTTGTTAATTTTATAATGTCAAACTTAATAATAAATAATTGTTGAGAACTGATTATCGAGAACTGCTTATCAAAGTTTTCATTGTTGTCAGGCCCCGTCCCAGGCCCCACCCCCCCAATGCTGTCCCCCTTTACCAATGTTAAAATCTGGTCACCTTAAATAACAACAACTGCAAGTGCATTAATGTGCATAGTTACCATTCAATAAAAAAATATATATATAACGACAACTGCAACAAGAAAATAGCCGAGCATTGTGGTGTAGCAGGAAACCAATGCAGACAGAAGACTCCAGGCACCAGTTGATTAGAGGAAGCGGGTTTATTTGGCCGGGGGTACTGGGAACACCAGCGTGTTTCCCAAAACTGAGCCCCCCGACTCAATCTCTTGCCTCTCTTTTATCCACCTTTCAGGGTGGGAGTGTACACGAAGGTCTTAAAACAGAGAGAGACATGACATCATCCTCAAGGTCCCAGGCTCAAGGGGGAAGGTCAGATTCGCACACGTCCTTGAGACCGGTGGGACCACCTGCCCTCGAAGGCAACAGAAACCCAAGGAAATTACTAGGTTACAATCTAGGCCCCGCATAAGTCAAGGAAGAAACATACAGACAACAGAAACGCCTGTGGCTTGGCTGAGGCCTACACAGGGCACTTAGGACAGATTATTTTAGTTCTGCTTTTACTTTCTTGCCTCAGTGGCAGGCGCCTGTAGTCTCAAAAAAAAAAAAAAATTGGTAGGCCCAGCACCTGTAGCTCAGTGGCTAGGGCACCAGCCACGTACACTAGAGCTGGTGGGTTTTAACCAGCCCGGACCTGCCAAACAACAACTACAATAAAACTATAGCTGGGCATTGTGGCGGACACCTGTAGTCCCAGCTACTTGGGAGGCTGAGGCAAGAGAATCACTTAAGCCCAAGAGTTTGAGGTTGCTGTGAGCTGTGACGCCCCAACACTCTACCCAAGGGCAACAAAGTGAGACTCTGTCTCTAAAAAAAAAAAAATTCTCCAAGTCTTTGCTTTTGAGGAGTACACTTTCCCAGAACACTCAGTCCCTTCATTCCTCAATTTTTCCACTTTAGCTGGCTCACTCATCTCTCCTGTTGGGCAACAATCCCTAAAGATTAGAAAAGATCAGCTCAGTGGTTTCACTGCAACCTAACAGAACGCTCGTCTTTGCTTTGCTGAATACTTGGTAATTTCTTGTTTGCTGTTCTTATTCCCCTTCTTTCCCTCCTCCTCCCTCCCCAGTTTAATCCTCTGGCCTTGGAAACACACAGCAGGTAAAATTCTTTAGATGACTCCACAGCAGGAGAAGAAAAGAGACCATGAAATCTGAAAGTCGAGTTCAGGGAAGGAAAACGGCTGGGATCAGCCAAGCAGAAAACAAGAGGGGAGAAACCAGCAAGATGTTGGGACAACATCTGAGTCTCTCTGGGTGGTAGGGGAAAACCGAGAACAAAGCCAACTGAGAACACATCAGAAAAGAAACGTTAACCCCTAACCTGAGTGGCCTTTCCACAAACTCCTTTTGCCATTCTGCCATTTGAGAGAAGAAAATGAGAGAATGTGGTATTCTTCCACATTTCGGGAAAAAGAACATTGCATATGTCTCCTAATGAACATGGATGAACTTGGATCCTTAGTAGCATCTGTATGTTCAAATCAAAGTACTCTTTCTCCAATAGCCCTAAGAATCCAAATGTATAGTTATAAGAATATGAGGCTCAGCACCTATAGCTCAACCGGCTAAGGCGCCAGCCACGTACACCTAAGGTGGCAGGTTCGAATCCCCAGCCCGGACCCACCAAACAACAATGACGGCTGCAACCAAAAAATAGCCGGGCGTTGTGGCAGGCGCCTGTAGTCCCAGCTACTTGGG
>NW_003852619.1:135523-143556 GCF_000181295.1 Otolemur garnettii
GCCTCCACCTCCCAGACTGCTAGGATTACAGCTGTGAGCTACTACTCCCGGCCTTATGTAACATTTCTTTCTTTTCTTTGAGACAGAGTCTCACTATGTCACCCTTGGTAGAGTGCCTTGGTATCAGCTCACAACAACCTCAAACTCTTTTTTTTTAATTATTATTATTATTTTTTAGAGACAGAGTCTCATTTTGTCGCCCGTGGTAGAGTGCTGTGGCGTCAAAGCTCACAGCAACCTCCAGCTCCTGGGTTTGGGCGATTCTCTTGCCTCAGCCTCCTGAGTAGCTGGGACTACAGGTGCCTGCCACAGCGCCTGGCTATTTTTTTGTTGCAGTTTGGCCATGGCCGGGTTTGAACTCGCCACACTTGGTACATGGGGCCAGTGCCCCATGCACTGAATCACAGGAGCCCCAACCTCAAACTCTTGAGCTTAAGTGATTCTTTTGTCTCAACCTCCCAAGTAGCAAGGACTACAGGCACCCACCACAACGCCTACATATTTTTTGGTTGTAGTTGCCATTGTTGTTTGGAAGTTATCAGCTGGGTTCTAACCCACCAGCCCCGGTGTTATGTGGCTGGCACCCTAGTCGATTTATTGCCCTCAGTAGAGTGCTTTAACGTCACAGCTCACAGCAACCTCCAACTCCTGGGCTTAGGCAATTCTCTTGCCTCAGCCTCCCAAGTAGCTGGGACTACAAGCACCCACCACAACGCCTGGCTATTTTTTTGTTGCAGTTTGGTTGGGGCCCAGTTCAAATCTGCCACCCTCAGTATATGGGGCAGGCGCCCTACTCACTGAGCACAGGGGCCACCCATGTAATGGTTTTTTTTTAGAGACAGAGTCTCACTTTATCACCCTCAGTAGAGTACCATGGCATCACAGCTCACAGCAACCTCTAGCTTTTATGCTTAGGCGATTCTCTTGCCTCAGCCTCGTGAGTAGCTGGGACTACAGGTGACCACCTCAGTGCCTAGCTATTTTTTTGTTACAGTTTGGCCGGGGCTGAGTTCTAACCCGCCACCCTCACTATATGGGGCCGGGCCCACTGAGCCACAGGCACCACCCCCATGTAACGTTTCTTAAATGACAAAATTAAGGAAATGGGGCCCAGATGCGGTGGCTCATGCCTGTAATCCTAGCACTCTGGGAGGCTGAGGCAGGTAGATTGCTTGAGTTCCTGAGTTCAAGACCAGCCTGAGCAAAAACAAGACCCCCATCTCTACTAAAAATACAAAAACTGAGGCAAGAGGATCACTTGAGCCTAAGAGTTGGAGGTTGCTGTGAGCTATGATGCCATAGCACTCTACCCAGGGGGACGGCTTGAGACGCTGTCTCAAAAGAAAAAAAAAAGGAAATGAAAGGCATATTAGTGGTTGCTGTGGATTAGGGAAGGGAGGATGGAAGGAGATGATGGGCATGGGGGGAGGCTATGAGGACCCCAGCCCCGGCTTGGACTTTCTGTGTGCCACAAGCAAGCGGCCCCCAGAATCCAAAATCTCGTTGACTCACCTGGCACCAAAAGAGGAAACCCAGTAGCAGCAGCAGAGGCTGCATAAAAAGAGGAAGTCACAGCAATGGCAGGCAATTATCAGTTTTATTTTATTAGCAGGTAGAAGTTTATAAGCAAATAGAACACACCTAGGAAAGGCATGGGTCTCTCCCTCTTGAATGAGGAAGGACCCCTTCCAACTTTTTCTCCTGTATTTTGTCCTCAATTTCTAGCTTTGCTCTACCTACCTCTAATATTTATGCATTTAACTCATGTTTATGCATTTTTTCACGTGGGTTTGTTTGTTTTTGAGGCAGAGTTTCACTTTGCCACCCTGGGTAGAATGCTGTGGCCTCACCTCACAGCAACCTCAAACTCTTGGGCTCAAGCGATCCTCTGGCTCAGCCTTCTGAGTACCTGCGCTACAGCATGTACTACTACGCCCAGCTACTTTTTTCTATTTTTAGTAGTCTCGTTCTGGCTCAGGCTGGTCTTGAACTCCTGAGCTCAAGCAATCCACCTGCCTCTGCCTCCCAGAGTGCTAGGATTACAGGCACATGCCACCAGGTCAGGCCTCACAAAGGGTCTTTTTTTTTTTTGAGACAGAGTCTCACTATGTTGCCCTTGGTAGAGTGCTGTGGTGTTACAGCTCACAGAAACCTCCAACTCGTGGGCTTAAACAATTCTCTTGCCTCAGCCTCCCAAGTACCTGGTAATACAGACACCCACCACAATGCCTGGCTATCAGAGGGTCTTGATCAAGCTGATTCTACACTATTCTTACCTAACTTCTCCTTTGGAAAGTCTCCAAGATATTAATAGAGCATTGGTTAATCATGGGACTAGCTTCTTCCTTTAAAAGTTTCTACTGGCCTGAGCAAGTGGGAGACCTTGTCTCTAAAAAATAGTGGGGTGGGGAGACTCCTGAGGCTCAGTGGGTAGGGCCCAGCCCCATGTACTGAGGGTGATGGGTTCAAACCAGTCCCGGCCGAATTGCAACAAAAAATAGCCATGCACTGTAGCAGGTACCTGTAGTCTCAGCTACTAAAAAAGTAGTGGGGCGTTGTGGCCAGTGACTGTAGTCCCAGCTACTTGGGAGACGAGACAAAAGAACCGCTTGAGTCCAAGAGTCTGAGGTTCCTGGGGCAGCACCTGTGGCTCAAAGAGCAGGGCACTGGCCCTATATACCAGAGGTGGCGGTTTCAAACCCAGCCCTGGCCAAAACCCGCAAAAAAAAAAAAAGTCTGAGGTTTCTGTGAGCCATGAAGTGACAGTACTCTACCAAGGGCGACAAAGTGAAAGATACTCTGTCTAAAAAAAAATTTCAGGCTCGGCGCCTGTGGCTTAAGCAGCTAAGGTGCCAGCCACATACACCTAAGGTGGCAGGTTCAAATCCAGCCCAGGCCCACCAAAACAACAATGACGGCTGCAACCAAAAAATATCCAGGCATTGTGGTGGGTGCCTGTAGTCCCAGCTACTTGGGAGGCAGAGGCAGGAGACTTACTTGAGCCCAGGAGTTGGAGGTTGCTGTGAGCTGTGATGTCACAGCTCTCTCCTGAGGGTGACAAAGTGAGACTCTGTCTCAAAAATAAATTTTTTTAATTAAAAAAAATTTTTCAATTACAATAATTTAACATGGCCGGGCGTGGTGGCTCACTCTGATCCTAGCTGTCTGGGAGGCCGAAGTGAGTAGATTGCTTGAGCTTACCAGTTCAAGACCTGCCTGAGCAAAAATTGAGACACACACCCCCCCCCACATCCCCACTGCCCCCACCCCCGTCTCTGCTAAAAATAGAAAGACTGGCCCTTAGCTCAGTGGTTAGGGTACAGGCCACATACACCGGGCCTGGTAGGTTCAAACCCAGCCCGGGACTGCTAAGCAACAACGACAACTGCAACAAGAACAAAAATAGCCGAGCGTTGTGGTGGGCACCTGTAGTCCCAGCTACTTGGGAGGCTGAGGCAAGAGAATCGCTTGAGCCCAGGAGTTTGACGTTGCCTTGAGCTGTGATGCCACAGCACTCTACCCAGGGCAACAGCTTGAGGCTCCGGCTCAAAAAATAATAATTAATTAATTAATTAATTAAACAAATATTTTTCCAGGCCCTACTCAAATAGGCGAGTCCGGAAGACAAACAGCCTATGGCTTAGACTGAGATTATTGCATATAACCGGGGTGAAAGTCCACAAGAAAGGAGAGGAGGCCTGTCCAGGGACAAGGAGGAGAAAGGAGACTGACCAGGTGTCAGCAAAGGTCCAGCACAGTTGCAAAATGCTTTTATTACCCTTATCAGTGTAGGCGAAAGGAGGCTAATTGCTAGGAATACCGCCTGGGGCTCTTCTGTAGGGGGGGGGGATCTGGGCGGATCCTTAAAGTCAGGATATGGGCAGGGTGTTTCCAGGAACTCTGGCCTTGAGGCACTCCGAGAATCACGGGAGGGGACTTTTGGTTTCCAACCTGATTTTTTCAAAAGGCTGCACTCCTGTCATGGTTAGGAGAATTCCTTTCCCACAGAGACAAACGGAAGAAAGTTTGGCCGTAAAAAATGAGCTAGCCGGAGTGCGCAGGCTCATCAGCAGGGCTTGGGTTGTGCCTAGAGCTCATAGGAGCTGGCCACGTCGGCTGCTTTGGAGGTTCTCGGGTGGCCTCCAGGCCTTGTCCTTCTGCAGTGGCCGCGCCGCCGCCGCCCACTCTGTGCTGGGCTGTGCAGCCGCGTTTGATCAGCAGAATCCCAAGAGTGCTCGGAGAGCGAGACCCCTCTCTGGCCGGGCCAGCCCGGGGCGTTTAAAAAAAAAAAAAATGAGCTGGCCTCTGAGGATTTGAGAACCAAAGTTTGTTGAATCAGAAAAGGACTTTGATTACAACTCGACATTTCATATTAAGGATTTATGTTATAGGCCAGGAGTGGTGGCTCACGCCTGTCATCTTAGCATTCTGGGAGGCCCAGGCTGGTGGATTGCTTGAGCTCACGTTGGAGACCAGCCTGAGTAAAAGCGAGACCCAGTCTATACTAAAAATAGAAAAACTGAGGCAAGAGGATCCCTTGAGCCCAATCTAGAGGTTGGGGTGAGCTATGACACCACGGCACTCTACCCAGGGCGACAGCTTGAGACCCTGTCTCAAAAAAAAAAAAAAAATAGCTGGGCGTTGTGACGGGCACCTGTAGTCCCAGCTACTTGGGAGGCTGAAGCAAGAGAATTGCTTAAGCCCAGGAGTTGGAGGTTGCCGTGAGCTGTGACATCAAGGCACTCTACTCAGAGCGACAAAGTGAGACTCTGTCTAAAAACAAACAAACAAACAAAAAATACCCTAAAATCTCTGTCTCTCTCTCTCTGCCTGCTTTCTCTCTCTTGCCACCCTCCAGAGTGCTAGGATTACAGGTGTGAGCCACCACACCCAGCGCCCTTATAAATCTGATTACAATTACTTTTGTGTGTTTTTCGCAGTTAAATTGAGCTACTCACTGGAGCTCTGGGTGGGCATTCCATAGTGGTCTCTCACTTCTTTCCACTCAGTCCCCTTTGCCCATCTTCCTTTCTTTTTCTTTTCCTCTCTTTCTTTCTTTCATTCTTTTTTTTTTTTTTTGAGATGAAGTCTTAATGCCCTGTGTAGAGTTCCTTGGCATCATAGCTCACAGCAACCTCAAATACCTGGGTTTGAGCAATCCTCCTACCTCTGCCCCCCAAGTAACTGGGACTACAGGTGCCTGCCACAACGCCCAGCTAGATGTGAGCCACTGAGCTAGGCTCCATCTTCATTTCTCTTGCTCCTTGGTCTCTCTGGTCTCTCTCCCTTTCTTATCTCTCTCCCGCTCAATATAAACGTAGACTTTTTGTTTTATTATTTATTTATTTATTTATTTATTTATTTTTTAGAGACAGAGTCTCACTTTATCACCCTGGGTAGAGTGCCATGGCGTCATGGTTCACAGCAACCTCCAACTCCTGGGCTTAGGCAATTCTCTTGCCTCAGCCTCCTAAGTAGCAAGGACTACAGGTGACCGCCACAACGCTGGCTATTTTTTGGTTGTAGTCATCGTTGTTTAGCAGGCCCAGGCTGGATTTGAACCTGCTAGTTCTGGTGTATGGCTGGGGCCCTAGCTGCTGAGCTACAGGCATTAGGCCTAAGCTTAGACTTTTATTTATTTATTTATCTATATATTTATTTTTTAGAGTCAGAGTCTCACTTTATCACCCTTGGAAGAGTGCTGTAGCATAAGGTGACCAGATTTTAACCTTGGTAAAGCAGGACACCATTAACCGGGGGTGGGGGGGTGTTCTTAATTAAAAATTTGGTCTATATGGAGCAACAAAAATTTTCATAGAATGCAAAAATAGTATTGTATTATATATTTTTAAATTTCAACATAAGTACAATTTACAAATATAATACATTAAAACAAATTATGTATAGTATTATTTTATTCTTTGGCATATTTCTCATTTGAGCGAATTTTTTTTAGTAGATTGCTGTTGTTGTTTAAAAGGTCATGAAATTTTTCACAAGAATTTGTTAAATTATATTTCACACATAAAATGGCTTTCGAAGTCTCAACACTTGTGATTTTTCTGATGTCCACACTTTATTTACCATAGGAAAAAACGTGTTCAGTCGCAGCATTAGTTCCTGGTAAGGACAGCACGTATCCCACAATTTTTAGTGCATTAGTGTATGGAACATGGTTCGTTTCAAAATTATGAAATATTTCTAACCATTTGTTCTCTATTGTGATTTTTGCTGATGCCCAAGATTTAACCTTTTCCTTATCAATATATTTTTTAAATAATGATACCTCGTAAGTCATAAGTGTCACTTTCAAGGCTGGTGCTAGACCTTTTTCTGCCACTATAAAATATAAATAATATGAGTACTGTCTGTTAAATTCATGACATAAATAAATAAATAACTTATCTAAATTATCTGAATAGCTGATTTGTTGACATCACTTGTTTAACTAGCACTAGCATGCAGTAGGATGTGTATTGTCTGAGAGACAGTTAAGAAATGTTTTCGTGGTTGCCAATGCCAAAAAACGCCATTGTTCTTTAAGTCCAAACAATGGTGGTTGAATTCTAACAACTGATCAACAATACAAACTTTGATAAGCAGTTATCGATAATCAGTTCTCAACAATTATTTGTTATTATTAAAGTTTAACATTATAAAATTAACAAAAATAATATACAACTCATATCCTGGCTCGGTGCCTGTGGCTCAAGTGGCTAAGGTGCCAGCCACATATACCTAAGGTAGCAGGTTCGAATCCAGCCTGGGCCCTCCAAACAATAATGATGGCTGCAACCAAAAAAAATAATAGCCTGTGGTCCCAGCTACTTGGGAGGTGGAGGCAGGAGACTTGCTTGAGCCCAGGAGTTGGAGGTTGCTGTGAGCAACCCATGGCACTCTACCCAGGGTGACAGCTTGAGGCTCTGTCAAAAAAATATCCTGGTGAAATAGCCACATGGCAGCCAAAAACCATATATTCCCTTCTTGTTCTCCTGCTGTTCCCTAGCTTGTTATGCATTCTTTCCAAAAATCGGGACTTTTAAAAAATGCCGTGGGACACAGGGCAAATTGTTAAAGATCAGGACTGTTCCACCAAAAGCGGAACATCTGGTCACCTTAGGACTCTAGGCTAGACTGGTCTTGAACTCCTGAACTCCAGGGTTCCTCCCACTTAGGCCTCCTAGAGGCATGAACCCCCTCACCCGGCTGTGCTTATATATTTTCTTAAGTTGGTCTAAGATGTGAACTTTAAAACTATACTTCTTAGGGTGGCATGTGTTGCTCACTAGGTAGGGCACTGGCCCCATATACCGAGGGTGGCAGGTTCAAACCCAGCCCCAACCAAACTGCAACAAAAAAAATAGCCTGGCGTTCTGGAGGGCGCCTGTAGTCCCAGCTACGCAGGAGGCTGAGGCAAGAGAATTGCCTAAGCCCAGGAGTTGGAGGTTGCTGTGAACTGTGACGTAACAGCACTCTACCCAGGGAGATAAAGTGAAATTCTGTCTCAAAAAAACCAAAAAAACCCAAAAAAACCATACTTCTTAGTGTCTATTTAATTGCTATTTTTTCTTTTTACATTTTTTTTTTTTTTTTTTGAATCAGAGTCTCAAGCTGTCGCCCAGGGTAAAGTGCTGTGTGTTGATACCAGAATTTGGAATTTCACTCTTAAGTAGGTTCTTGGTCTCGGTGATTTGAAGAATGAATCCACAGACCACAGGTCAGTGGTAAGACAGACCACTGGTAAGATTTATTTACAGAAAAGAGTACAGAAGTGCCAGGGCTCCTGGCAGAGAGAGAAGTGCGCTCTCCCCCTCTCTGTCTGTCTGCAGGCTCTTTGTCTAGGGGTCTATATAGTCACATGGGGCCCTCAGTTACCTTTCACGAGGCCTGGTAGTTACATTTAACATGTCTGGGACATTGTGTTTGGGGCATGTCTGGCCCTTGGTAGTTACATTTAGCGGGGCTTGGTAGTTACATTTAGCGTGTCTGGGACATCTGTCTGAGACATGTCTGACCCTTGGTAGTTACATTTA
>NW_003852619.1:144867-147985 GCF_000181295.1 Otolemur garnettii
AACCAGGCTCCCTGATACCTGATTTCTCGGGCTATGCTGCCGGCACGATATAAGCACAGGAGAGCCAGCGGGTACTAAGCGCTACACTGGTAAGAGTGGCTAATTCCAGACAAGTACCAGGGCTGAGGAGGCCACTCTCCTCAGGGCTTCTTCCCCAAGCATTGGAAGGATGCTTCCTTTTGTTTGGCGGAAGGCTTCTTAGGTTGATCAGAGGACGCTTTGACAACCCAGGAATACGGGTGGGATTGATTAAGACGCTGGATGTTTGTTCTTTCCCACAGATGGGTAATGTTCTCTTGCCAAGAGAACTGTTATCAGGTGGGACCAGGCTCCCGGATACCTGATTTTCGGCTTGTGATGCCAGAAACTCCACTGGGCTGTATTCTGAAGCACTGGGACAAGATTGATCCCCAGACACTGAGAAAAGAATGTATGGTTTCTTCTGCACCCAGACCTGGCCTCAGTATCAACTCTCCACTGGTGAACAAGGGCTTCCAGAGGGTACTCTTAATTATGACACCATTTTTCAGGTAGATACTTTTTTTTTTTTGCAATTTTTGGCTGGGGCTGGGTTTGAACCCACCACCTCTGGCATATGGGGCTGGGGCCCTACTCCTTTGAGCCACAGGTGCTGCCCTCAGGTATACTTTTTGTAAACAAGAAGAAAAGCGGTCTGAAGTGCCCTATGTGCAGGCTTTCCTTTTCCTCAGGGACAACCCCCAACTGTGTAAAACCTGTCAGATAGATTCACCTCTCTTGGCGGTAGTAACTTCCCCAAAGGGTCAGGGATTCCCAAGGGAGACGCTGTCACAACCTGGTTCAAACCCAACATCTACTTCTCTGCACCTTCCTCTGTGCATTTAGAAAATCCCAGGAGGGAGGCTGCCCCAAGAGTTTTTTCTGATCCTACTGGAACCCCCAGAAGGCAACCATATCCTTCTTTGTGTCCCTTGGTTGAGACTGTGGGTGGTGAAAGGGGAAGTGTGCGAGTATTCACTCCATTTTCTCTGACAGATTTAAAGCAAATTAAGGTTGATTTAGGAAAATTTTCTGATGACCCCGATAAATACACAGATGTTCTCCAAGGGGTAGGACAAAGCTTTGACCTCTCTTGGAGAGATGTAATATTACAATTAGATCAAACTTTAACTTTTAATGAAAAAAATGAAGTCTTAGATGAAGCTAGGAAGTGGGGTGACTTGTGGTTCATGTCCAATACTGATGGCAGTATGTCTCCTGAGGAAAGGGACAGCTACCCCACAGGAAGACAGGCAGTTCCCTGTGAGGATCCTGAGAAACAAGGTGACTGGTGGTGTCAACATTTTCTAACATGTATCCTGTATCCTGGAAGGTTTATGTTGATCCAAGAAAAAGCCTATGAATTATTCTAAGTTATCTACTATTAACCAGGAGCAAAATGAGAGTCCCTCAGCAGCGTAGGGAGGCGATGGGAAAGCACACACACTCAGTTAACACCCGACTCCTTAGAGGGCCAAATTATTTTAAAAGATAAATTTATCATTCAGGCAGCCCCAGACATTTGAAGAAAACTCCAGAAATTGGCTCTAGACCCAGATCATAACCTGGAGAATCTTCTTAAAATGGCCACTGTGGTCTTTTATAACCAAGATCAGGAGAAAGAGGAGGAAAGAGAGAAAAGGGATATGAAAAGAATGAGAGCTCTAGTAATGGCACTCCGACAAAAGAGCACCTTTCAGGGCAGAGGGAAGCCAGAGGAGCTAAGAACAAGTGCTGCCAACGTGGTCAGACTGGCCGCTTTAGGAAGCACTGCCCCCAGCAGCACCACCGGCTGGGCACACTACCTGGCCCCTGTCCAGAATGCAAGGGTGACCACTGGAGGGTGGCCTGTCCTCAGAGGCGAAGGCCTCTGGGGACAGTGATCCCATAAGCACCCAAACTGGATTGAGGGTGCCCGGGGCAGATTCTCATGGCTCCAGCTTGTGTCATCACCCCTCCAGAGCCCCGAGTTTGCCTTATAGTGGAGGGCCAGGAGATAGAATTTCTTCTGGACACTGGAGCAACCTTTTCTATACTTCTCTCTAATCCCGGTCTTTTATCCCCCAAATCTGTAACTATACAGGGGGTGTCTAGAAAGCCGGTTACTAGATTTTTCTCTCAGCCTTTAAGCTGCAATTGGGATGACTGGCTGTTCTCTCAGGCCTTCCTAATCAAGCCTGAAAGTCCTGCTCCCCTTTTGGGCAGGGACATACTCCAACACCCAGTTCACATGGACTGTGTTACCCCAGGGATTTAGGGACAGCTCTCACTTGTTTGGACAAACCTTAGCCAAAGACTTGAGTTGTTTTTCGTATCCTACAGCGACTCTTATTCAGTATGTAGATGACATTCTTTTGGGAGCACCAGATGCAGAGGACTGCCGCAAAGCTACACAAACTCTATTAAACTTTCTAGCTGATTGTGGGTACAAAATTTCCAAGGCTAAAGCCCAATTATGTGTGCCTGAAGTTCACTATTTTGGTCTCCAGCTTTCACAGGGGAAGAGAGCCTTGAGTAAAGAAAGAATAGAACCAATATTGGCTCACCCTAAACCTTGACGGCTCAGACAACTTTGAGGCATCTTAGGAATTACAGGCTTTTGCAGACTCTGGATTCCTGGATACAGTGAAATAGCTAGACCACTCTACTCTTTAATTTAAAATGGCTCAAAGGAGTAGGCGCCGGCCTCATATGCCAGAGGTGGTGGGTTTAAACCCAGCCCTGGCCAAAAACTGCACCAAAACAAAACAAACAAAAAAACCTGTGAGCTCAGGCAATCCGCCCACCTCAGTCTCCCAAGTGCTGGGACTACAGGCATGAGCCACTGTGCCCTAGAGCCCTCCCTAGGCCTGAGAGAGACTAGAATTTATACTTGAACCCCCCCCCTCAAAGGAACAGCAGATAGAGCCAAAGTGAGATAAAAAATACTAATTGTAGGCTCGGCGCCTGTGGCTCAAGTGGCTAAGGCGCCAGCCACATATACCTAAGGTGGAGGGTTCGAATCCAGCCCAGGCCCACCAAACAACAATGACAGCTGCAACCAAAAAATAGCTGGGCATTGTGGCAGGCACCTGTGGTCCCAGCTACTTGGGAGGCTGAG
>NW_003852619.1:150162-159436 GCF_000181295.1 Otolemur garnettii
GGGGCCAGGGCCCTACTCACTGAGCCACAGGTGCTCCCTGCAATTTTCTTTTATTTTCTTTTCCCTTTCCCTTTTCTTTTCTTGACAGAGTCTCACACAGTTACCTGGGTAGAGTGACGTGTGTTCATAGCTCACACCAATCTCAAACTCCTGGGCTCAAGGGATCCTCAAGGGACCCTCCCATGTAGCTAGGACTACATGCACCTGCCACAGTACTTGACTATTTTTTCTTTTCTTTGTTTCTTTCTTTTTTTTTTTTAGAGAGAGAGATAGAGTGTCACTTTATCACCCTCAGTAGAGTGCTATGACATCACCGCTCACAGCAACCTCCAACTCCCGGGCTTAGGCAATTCTCTTGCCTCAGCCTCCCAAGTAGCATATTTTTTCTATTTTTAGTAGAGACAGGGGTCTTGCTTTACTCAGGCTGGTCTTGAACTCCTGAGCTCAGGTGATCAATCTACCCGCCTGACCTCCCAGAGTGCTAGGATTAAAGGTGTGAGTCACTTTGCCCGGCAATATTCTGAAATTTAAAAAAAAAATTGTCACATTCACCTTTTTATCCCCAGAACTTAACAATGGGCCTGCCACATAATAGGCACTGTATAAATGTATGTTGAATGGGTCGATGGGTGAATGAATAAGCAAGTGCCTCCTAAAATTTATGGGTAACTCCTCTTCCTCTGTTGTTTTAAACATTTTTCAAAGATTGAAATGCCTACATAACTAGATACATTCTTCAATAAAGACTCAAATTAGGGGGAACCTTAACCTATAGTTCAGTGGTTAGGGCACTGGCCACATGTTCTGTGGCAGGTGGGTTTGAACCCAGCCCGGGCCAGCTAAACAACTGCAACAAAAAAATAGCTGGGCATTGTGTTGAGCACCTGTAGTCCCAGCTACTTGGGAGGCTGAGGCAAGAGAATCGCTTAAGCCCAAGAGTTGGAGGTTGCTGTGAGCTGTGATGGGACCACACTGTACTGAGGGTGACATAGTGAGACTCTGTCTCAAGAAAAAAAAAAAAGAAAAAGAAAAAAATAGCCAGGCATTGTGGCGGGCACCTATAGTCCCAACTACTTGGGAGGCTGGGGCAAGAGAATCGCTTAAGCCCAAGAGTTTGAGGTTGTAGGGCAGTACCTGTGGCTCACTGAGTAGTGTGCCAAGCCCATATACTGAGGGTGGCGGGTTCAAACCTGGCCCCAGACAAACTGCAACAAGAACAACAACAAAAAAATAGCCAGGCGTTATGGCAGGTGCCTGTAGTCCCAGCTACTCAGTAGGCCGAGGCAAAAGAATCACCTAAGCTCAAGAGCTGGAGGTTGCTGTGAGCTATGACACCAAAGGACTCTACCAGGGGTGACAAAATGACACTCTATCTCTTAAATTAAAAAAAAAAGAATTTGAGGTTGCTGTGAGCTGTGATGCCAAGGCACTCTACCAAGGGCGACAGCTTGAGACTCTGTCTGAAAAAAAAAAAAGAGAGAGAGAGAAAATATATGAGATGGGTGTGGTGGCTCATGCCTGTAATCCCAGCACTTGGGAGGCTGAGGTGTGTGGATTGCTATGAGCTCGCTGGTTCAAGACCAATCTGAGCCAAAGTGAGACCTCCTCTCAAAAAGATAACCAGGCTGGGCAGTGCCTGTAGCTCAAAGGAGTAGGGCGCTGGCCCCATATACTGGAGGTAGCCGGTTCAAACCTGGCCCCTGCCAAAAACTGGGGGGAAAAAAAGATAGGCATTGTGGTGGGTGCCTATAATCCAAGCTACTAGGGAGGCTGAGGCAAGAGGATCACTTGAGCCCAAGTGTTTGAGGTTGCTGTGAGCTATGACACCACAGCAGTCTACCAAGGGTGACAAAGTAAGACTGTGTCAAAAAAAAGAGAGAGAGAGAGAAAATATATGACAGTGGAATGAAGAAGGTACTAGATAACAGCAAGATTTCCTTCAACTCATCCTCAATCAGGTAAAAAATGGAAAGAAACCATATTGCAGGCTTGGCGCCTGTAGCTCCGAGGTTAGGGCGCTGGCCACATACACCGGGGCTGGAGAGTTGGAGCCCGGCCAGGGCCTGCCAAACAACAATGACAACAACAACAACAACAACAAAATAGCCGGGCATTGTCGTGGGCACCTGTAGTTCCAGCTACTTGGGAGGCTGAAGCAAGAGAATCACTTAAGGCTAGGGTGACCCGATTTTAACATTTGTAAAGCAGGACCACATGGCTGGGGGCGGGGCAGGGGCGGGGCCTGACAACAACGCAAACTTTGAGAAGCAGTTCTCAATAATCACTTCTCAACAATTATTTGTTATTATTACAGTTTAACATTATAAAATTAACAAAAATGAGATAAAACTCATATTCTGGCGAAACAGCCACAGGGCAGCCAAAAACCGTATATTCCCTTCTTGTTCTCCTGCCCGTTCTTGCATTCTTTCAAAAATCGGGACTTTTTTAAAACGCTGTGGGTCGCGGGACACATTGTTCAAAAGTGGGACTGTCCCGCTGAGCGCCTGTGGCTCAAGCGGCTAAGGCGCCAGCCACATACACCTGAGCGGGCGGGTTTGAATCCGGGCTGCCAAACGACAATGACGGCTGCAACCAAAAAATAGCCGGGCGTTGTGGCGGGCGCCTGTAGTCCCAGCTACTTGGGAGGCGGAGGCAGGAGACTCGCTTGAGCCCAGGAGTTGGAGGTTGCTGTGAGCTGTGATGCCATAACACCCTACCCAGGGGGACAGCTGGAGGCTCTGTCTCAAAAAAAAAAAAAAAAGGGTTTCCGCTCCCGGGTCAAGGGCCAACCTGCCGCCCAACTGCCAGAAGACGCCAGCCTACCTCTGCGGTCCGAGGGCTCTTCCAACCCAAATGCCGGTACTTCCTTTCCATCACTAAACCTGAGACTCTCAGTCCATCCCTGAGCATCTCTTCCCGCCTCCCCGCCCCGCCCCGTGCCCGTGCGGCTTCGGAAAAGGTCTGTAAAGTGGGTGAAGGGTTCGCGTCCGCGCGCGAGGTCGGCCTCAAATCCGCCATCTCCTTGGCGGCGCTATAGTCCCGGGACTGTCCCGACGGTTTACAGGTCGGTGAGCTAAGATGCATGCAGGGAACATGGGTCCAGGAGATAAGGGAGGTGGTGCGAAATCTTCAGACAAAAGTAATTTGAAGCTTAGTGTGAGTGATTCGAAGTCTAATGATTTTAAAAAGACGTGGCTCACACTAAAAGCGCTCCATGATAAAGACGTGCGCCGTTTACAGGCAAAATTAACGAGTTTGAGGAAGGAGCGATTGGCAGATGGTAGGAGAACGGGCTTGATAGCCAAAATTAAAGAGTTGACTAAACGGCAGAGAATCCTCACTCGCAGTATTAATGAATTGCGAGATCAGGTAACTGTAAAAAAATGTAAGCACTGTTCAAAAAATGAAAAATACAAGAATGAACTACAGCGAGAATTTTATGATATGCAACAAAAAAATATTAAGTTTATTTCTGAGCTAACTGAAGAAAGGAATAAATTAAGGGAAGAAAATAAAATGCTTTCTGCAAGAATAAAACCAAATCCACAAGTGTTGAATGCCCCTTTATCTGATAGTGATGATGACTTCATTCCTTCTTCTCAAGCACTGCCATTTTCATCCGTCCAGGAGACTTCAGAAGAAACTCAGAGGCGTCAGATGTGTAGAAAATTGTTAATGCAGTCATACACTGAAGAGAGGAAATCTGGAGGTGAAAAGCAACTGCAAGTAAGGTCAGATTCTCCAATTCAATATTTTAGTCCAGAACTCTTTGATGTGTCAGAGACCTCTTTTGAGAAAAAAACATCCAATAACAGTAGATGTACCAAGGGGGACAGTGAGAATCAGAAGTCATTTGTAGGTTCAGAAGTGCCAGAGACCTCTTTTGAGGAAATACCGTCTAATAACAGTAGACGTATCCGACAAGGTGGTGAGGGTCAGAAGTCATTTGCAGGTTCAGAAGTCCCTAAGACCTCTTTTGAGAAAATACCGTCTAATAACAGTAGATGTATCAGAGAAGGCGGTGAGGGTCAGAAGGCATTGTCAGGTCTTCCTTTAATATCTACACCTGATTCTACAAAGAATCATGGACTTCAAAAGGTCGAAACCCCTCCTGAAGAGAAGTATGGCCGGCCAAAAAGGAAGTGTGAAATAAAGTACTACACACAAAAGCCCTTCACACAAAGGACCTCTAGAAGTGTGTTATCCACACAAAAGTGTGAAACTCAGATGGGCTTATCTTGGAGCCTTTCCAGTATTTCTCCAGGAGAAAACCCAAATAGTCAGGTCATACCAGAAGGTTCAGAGGAAGAGATGCCTCATTATAATGTGGGAACAGAGGGAGAGGACACAGCCCCTTCGCAAGTATTTTCTTTGGGCTACAGTTCAAGGTGTAGTGGGATAAAAAAATCTTCTCATTATACCATTGGGTTTGCAGTGAGAGATAACATTACCCAGATGACTTCCAGTAAGCAATCTGTTTCAAAGAGTACAGGTACAAGTAGAACTCAAAATGATACTCAGAATATCTTTATAGAGTTACTAAAGAGAGAAGACAGGCCACAGTCACAAGAAAAGAAGTAGCTTCCCCTCAATTTGAGAAGAATAAAAAACTTTTCTTTTTCAAAAGGACAATCTTCTTGTCAGTTCAGACTGTAACTGATAACTCCTGACCCTATCCCCTTTCTCAATATATAATAAGGCAATAAGGCCTAATAAATTTAAGGCAAATAGTAAGACTCTGAAATAGTAAGTCGTCAACAGTTAATAAACACATCTGTAAAAGAGAAGGAAATTAATTTTTTAGAATCCATATACAAGCGTAGAGGTAGACCATCTTTTTGTTGACATTAAAAGTTGCTACTGTTTATGACCCGATAAAAAAGAAAGCCAAAGAGAGGAACTAAAGGGTTTAGACTTGAAAAACTCAACATTTAAATGCATACAAAGGAACTAAACTATTCATAGACTATTTACCGGATATGACAAAGTACCTAGAATGCGTCCATTGAGAAGGATCCAGAAACAGAGACTTCTCAAAATAAAATGAATGTGACTTTATACATACAAAAGATAAAGACGAGATATGACACAGACTGTACTAGTTAGTGAAAACATGCTTGTTAAATTGAAAAAGCAAGCATAGAAGAAAAACCTAATTGACAAATACCAGATATTTTGACAGCCACTGAGCAAGCAAGATCAATTTTACAGGAAGAGGATGAACTATCAAGTTCACAAGAAATACAACAGCCATGGTTTTACCCATGATATTTTTTTCACAAGCAACCAGAGACTTGTCACTGGTTTGCACAGTATGTATGTGTGTGTGTGTGTGTGTGTGTGTGTGTATACGGATGTATACTGGAGTGGAGGAGGAGAAAACTACTCAGTAGTGCATCTCTTCTGTTCTCCATTTTCCTTTTTTGGGCTGTGATGCTACTCACTTTTTTTTTCCCAGTTCAGTTTTTTTGGTTTGTTTGTTTGTTTGTTTGTTTTTGAGACAGAGTCTCAAGCTGTCATCCTGGGGAGAGTGCTTATAGTGTCACAGCTCACAGCAACCTCAAACTCTTGGGCTTCAGCAATTCTCTTGCCTCAGCCTCCCAAGGAGCTGGGACTACAGGCACCTGCCAGAACACCCAGCTATTTTTTTTTTTGATGTTGCTATTGTTGTTTTAGCTGGCCAGTGTTTGTATATGTGGCCAGCGCATTACCCACTGAGCTAGGGGCACTGCCCCAGATTTTTTTTTTTTTGGTTTGATTTTTTTTTTGGTTTGATTTTATTTTGTGCCCTATGTATATCTTGGGGCTCTTTCTAAAAAAAAAGTTTTTTTTCCAAAAAATATAAAATAAATTAATCAAACATTTTTTAAAAATTTAAAAAATTTAAAAATTAAAAAAAAATTTTACATGTATTTCTTGGGGCTCTTTAAAAACAACAACAACAAGAAAAAAATATTTTTGAGACAGTCTAACTCTGTTGCCCAGGCTAGAGTGCTCTGGCAACGCCTAGCTCACAGCATCCTCAAACTCCTGGGTTTAAGCAATTCTCCTGCTTCTGTATCCTGAGTAGCTAGGACTACAGAAACCCACCACAACACCCAGCAAATTTTTCAATTATTATTAGAGGTGGGGTTCTGCTCTTGCTCAGGCTGGGCTCAAACTCCTGAGATCAAACGATCTGCCTACTTCAGCCTGCAGAGTGCTAGAATTTTTTTTTTTTTTTTGAGACACGGCCTCACTATGTCACCCCTGGTAGAGTGCTGTGGTGTCCCAGCTCACAGCAACCTCAAACTCTTAGGCTTGAGTAATTCTCTTGCCTCAGCCTCCCAAGTAGCTGGGACTACAGGCACCCGCCACAATGCCTGGCTCTTATTTTTTTTTTTATTGTAGTTGTCATCGTTACTTAGCAGGCCGGGGCCAGGCTCGAAATCAGCAGCCCTGGTGTATATAGCTAGCACCATAACCACTGAGCCCCAGAGTGCTAGTTACCTTAAAAAACAAATTTATTGAGGGAATTCATGCCCCACAAAATTACCCACTTAAATAGTTCAAAAACAACAGTTTTTAGTATATTCACAGAGTTATGTATGCATCTATCACCACAGTTCTAGAACATTTTTATTGCCCTAAGAAGAAACCTCAGAAACATTAGCAGTCAATTTCTACATTCCCCCACTTTTCACCTTGTGGGAAGACAAAAACAGTGAGTTGTGGCTATAGTTCTTAGCTGTTCTTTTATCTCTTGGAATGAAACATAACTGGTATTGATAATTATCTCCCTTTATCTCTTTCCCAAAACACAGAGACCTGTCATATAGCCTGGATGTAATTTTGACTGTACTTTTATTATTTCTTTTAATTTCAGATTAATGTAAGGGTATAAACAACCAAATCACAATGTCTGTATTTGTTAGGCAGAGTCCCTCTTGTTGATTGTAATTTTAAACTGTATATCTTAGAACTTAAAGATTCTAGTAATTTAAAAATTTTATTAATGTAGCCTGGATGTAATTTTTTACTGTAATTTTATTATTTCTTTTAATTTCAGATTAATGTAAGGGTCTAAACAACCAAATCACAATGTCTGTATTTGTTAGGTAGAGTCTCTCGTTGATTGTAATTTTAAACTGTACATCTTAGAACTTAAAGATTCTAGTAATTTAAACATTTTATTAATGTATTTTAGAATTCATTGTTCATTTCTAACTACTGATTTGTTTTATGTTTCTTTAGCTGGTTACCTGTCAATTTATTTTGTCTTTATATACTGTATTAGCAAAAAAAAGATTTATAGCAGGTAATATTTACTGAAAGTAAAAAATAGAAAATATGTAAAAAATAACAATGATTATGATGATCAGAACCCAGGTGCTTTTATGTTCTTCATTCCTGCATATGTTATTATTTTTTTCTTTTTTAAAATGTTTTTATTTATTTATTTATTTATTTATTTTTGGCTGGGGCTGGGTTTGAACCCACCACCTCCAGCATATGGAGCCTGCACCCTAGTCCTTTGAGCCATAGGTGCTCCCCCTGCATGTTATTTTAACAAAAAAGAATATTGTTTAAAGGAAGAAAGGGGAGGGAATTGTTTAAGCATATGTGGTATTTGGGAATGGGATAACCTGATTTTACTTCCAGGAGATGTGCAGTTTTTGAAAATCCTTCAGCTGTATTCCATCATAGAGAGTGAGAGGAACCAGTGGCCCTAGCAAGTTCTACACCACGGAGAAGACAGAAGTGTGACAAGGAACCTGACGCCAGACAAGAGCATACAGCGGCCCTGCGAAGATGACCACGGCATTCCTCACCCTCAGAGAACTCTTCCTGTCTTTTTGTTTCTGTTTTTCAAATCCTGGGTTAAATAAAAGAAAATGTTAACTATGAAAAAAAAAGAATCACTTAATTCCAAGAGGTTGAGGTGGCAACATAGTAAGACTGTCTCGAAAAAAAAAAACAAACCCCCCCCCCAAAACCACCATATTGTATTAAGAGAAACTAGAAAGAGACACAAACAATGCCTATAAAATACATAAGCTTGACTAGAATGAAGACATTAGCAATAAGACAAAATATAATAAGGTGATACATTGCAAGGTAGCGTGGTTGCAGAGGAAAGCACATACATTTTGCATCGTAATAGACCTTAGTATGAATCCTGGCCTGACATCTTGTGCAAGTTATTTAAGTTCTCTGGGTATGGTGGCTTATGCCTATAATCCTAACATTTTGGGAGGCTGAAGTGAGAGAATGGCCTGAGGTCAGGAATTCCAGACCAATCTGGGCAACATGGCAAGAGCCTATATCTATAATAAAAATAATTGGTGCCTGTGGCACCAAGTGGCTAAGGCACCAGTCATGTACACCTAAGGTGGCGGGTTCAAATCCAGCCTGGGCCCGCCAAATAAGAATGACGGCTTCAACCAAAAAATAGCTGGGCGTTGTGGCAGGCACCTGTGGTCCCAGCTACTTGGGAGGCTGAGGCAGGAGACTGGCTTGAGCCCAGGAGTTAGAGGTTGCTGTAAGCTGTGATGCCATAGTACTCTACCCAGGGGGACAGCTTGAGGCTCTGTCTCAAAAAAAAGATAATTAACCAGGTGCTATGGCACTAGCCTTTAGTCCCAGCTACCCTGTGTGATCCCAAAGACCTTGAGAAGAATTTTTTTTTTGAGGCAAGAGTCTTCCTATGTCCCCCTTGGTAGAGTGCTGTGGTGTCAACTCACAGCAATGTCAAACTCTTGGTCTCAAGCGATTTTCTTGCCTTAGCCTCCCAAGTAGGTGGGACTAACGGTGCCTGCCACAACACCCGGCTATTTTTTCTTGCAGTTGTCATTGTTGGTTAGGTGGCCCAGGCCAAGTTCCAATCTGCCACCGTTGATGTATATGGCTGGCACCCTAACCACTGTGCTATAGGCGCTGAACCAAAATATTTTTATTTTTTTGAGACAGAGTCTCACTTGGTCACCCCAGGTGGAGTGATATGGCATCATATGCTCAGAGCAACCTCAAACTCTTGGGCTCAAGTGATTCTCTTGCCTCAGCCTCCCAAGTAGCTAAGACTACAGGCCCCTGCCATAATGCCTGGCTATTTTTAGAGGCAAGGTCTCAATCTGGCTCAGGCTGGTCTTTCTTTTTTTTTGTTTTTTTGAGGCAGAGCCTCAAGCTGTCTCCCTGGGTAGAGTGCTGTGGCATCACAGTTCACAGCAACTTCCAACTCCTGGGCTTAGGCAATTCTCTTGCCTCAGCCTCCCGAGTAGCTGCGACTACAGGT
>NW_003852619.1:160720-162089 GCF_000181295.1 Otolemur garnettii
CCCGGCTATTTTTTGGTTGCAGCCGTCATTATTGTTTGGCGGGTCCAGGTTGGATCTGAACCTGCCACCTTGGGTATATGTGGCTGGCTCCTTAGCCACTTGAGCCACAGGCGCCAAGCCTGTAGTTGTCATTGTTGTTTGGCAGGCCCAGGCTGGACTCAAACCCACCAGCTCTGTGTATCTGGCTGGCACACTAGCCGCTGAGCTACAAGGCACCGAACCCAGGCCTAGGAATCTTACATGAAATTGACCTAGGCATAGAAAATCTAGGGGGGTTCCCTGTTCAGCAAGGGGAAGGAGACACTAAGGTGCTGGTGTCTCCCCAGCAGTTGTCTGGCCCCTCTGGCTAGAGTAGCCTCCTGCTGCAGCCCCACTGCCTATTCTCCAACACGTTGGCTCCTCTTTGGGCTGCCACTGCACCAACACCACCAGGGCAGAGGTGGCAGATCCTCCCCTCAGCTCCTGGGGCACCACCTGCCCTGTATCAATTCTCCCTCTCCAAGTATTCAGGCGTCCTCAAACTGCAGCCCGCCTAGAACATTTATCCGAACCACCGCCGGGTGTTTTTGCCACTGCCGCCTGTCCTGCTTAGCAGCTAACTCGTCCCGGGGCCCACAGTCCGGCCCTCCAACAGTCTGAGGGACAGTGAACTGGCCCCTTGTTTAAAATGTTTGAGGACCCTTGCAACTGTTGTTAGGGAAAAAGGGCCAAGACTCTAACAGCTTCCTGCTGAGTCAGGCAATGATACAAGGGGGCTCTTAGGGTTTCTCCAGAGGGAGAGCAATCGGGGGTCTGCAGTAGACTCAGGTCTTGGACTGTAACCATCCTTACTGTGTGTGGCTTGATGACATCATTTCTGGAAGACACAAATCTGATTAGCATATTAAAAGGCAAGGGTAAAACAGTGAGAGGAGGGGGTTATAATTACAGTGTTAGTGGCATCAGGTTATAAATAACAAAGTCAGGTTCGGCACCTTAGCTCAGTGGATAGAGCACTGGCCATATACACCAGGGCTGGCAGGTTCAAACCAAGCCAGGGCCTGCTAAACAACAATGACAACTACAACCAAAAAAATAGCTGGGCACTTTGGCGGGCCCCTGTAGTCCCAACTACTTGGGAGACTGAGGCAAGAGAATCACTTAAGCCCAAGAGTTTGAGGTTGCTGTGAGCTGCAATGCTACAGCACTCTACTGAGGGTGAGGTAGTGAGATTCTGTCTCAAAAAAAAAAAAAAAAATCCAGGTTTTGTGGTGGGCACCTGTAGTCCCAGCGACCCAGGAGGCTGAGGCAAGAAAATCACTTAAGCCCAGGAGTTTGAGGTTGTTGGGAGCTATGACGCTACAGCACTCTACGGAGGGCAACATAATGA
>NW_003852619.1:164708-166155 GCF_000181295.1 Otolemur garnettii
GGGTCCGGGCTGGGGATTCAAACCCGCCACCCTAGGTGTACGTGGCTGGCGCCTTAGCCGGTTGAGCCATAGGCGCCGAGCCAACCTGGGATTATTTTAAACTTTCCCATTTACACCAATAAACCAGAAAAAAATCAAATACCCAGGGTTATTTTCCTTGCCTTTCTTCCTTTTTAAGAGACTGAATCATAGCCTAGGCGTAGGGCCATTCTTGCCTTGGGGACTTGCCCTGGGCTTCCCTTCACAAGCTCCTGATTGCCCAGAAAATCCGTGTAGGGGAGTCATTTTGCCCTTTGTTTGAAGGTCATTTCTAGGCCTCTGTTAACATGGTTCAGCTTTTTTCCTCAGACACAACAAGAAGTCACTTGAATTTAATTTTGCAATGAAAGGCAAGAAAAAGGACCTTACAACACATCTGAAGCATACATCTGAAAAATACCAGAATATAGCCAGTATAAAATTAACTAAATACATAAAGCAATCCTTTACCAACATTCAAACAAACCATGCAAACTACAAGGAGAGAGAAAAAAAAAGCAGCAGGGATCTATAGATAAATAGAAAAAGTTCGGGGTCATGGAAGACAAGAGAGATAGTAAAGGAGCTAGGAGAGCACGGTTTTTCAGAAGGCCCTCTTGGGGTCAGAACCATTGCCAGGGACCCCAGGACCTCTGGGTGCTACATCTTTGCTAGGCTCTCAACCAGAGAAAAGGAGTGAATACAGAATGGTTTATTTTTTATTTTTATTTTTTTTGCAGTTTTTGGCTGGGGCTGGGTTTGAACCCACCACCTACAGCATATGGGGCCAGTGCCCTACCCCTTTGAGCCACAGAAGCCGCCCCAGAATGGTTTTAAAAGCCTTCTAGCATTCCCTTCAGCTCCAGCAGCCTCTTGCCTGTGACCTGGAGGTCAGCAGCAGCACTATGCACTTTTACTGGCTGGCGGGCATCAGAATTATTCTCCATTATTATAACTATACAGAAAAATAGGATAGAGGTAAGTGGTCCCATTGCTTACCCCAGAGCTTCTATTCTGGATGAGACCCCCAAATATGATACCAGAATTTCTTTTTTTGTAGAGACAGAATTTCACTTTATTGCTCTTGGTAGAGTGCCGCGGCATCACACTGCTTACAGCAACCTCCAACTCCCAGGCTTAGGCGATTCTCTTGCCTCAGTTTCCCGAGTAGCTGGGACTACAGGTGCCCGACACAATGCCCGGCTATTTTTTGGTTGTAGTTGGTCCGGGCTGGATTCGAACCTGCCAGCTCTGGTGTATGTGGCTAGCTCCGTAGCCACTGAGCTACATGCCAAGCCTCTCTCTCTATATTTTTTGTTTGTTTGTTTATTTGTTTGAGACAGTATCACTATGCCGCCCTCGGTAGAGTGCTATGGCATCACAGCTCACAACAACCTCAAACTCTTGGGCTTAAGTGATTCTCTTGCCT
>NW_003852619.1:167040-168240 GCF_000181295.1 Otolemur garnettii
ACAGGCACTCGCCACAATGCCCAGCTATTTTTTGTTGCAATTGTCATTGTTGTTTAGCTGACCTGGGCTGGGTTCAAACCTGCCACTCTCAGTGTATGTGGCTGGTGCCATAACCACTGTGCAACAGGCGACAAGCCATCTCTCAATATTTTTTTAATAATTTTTTTTTTTATTGTTGGGGATTCATTGAGGGTATAAAGACTCAGGTTGCAATGATTGCATTTTTTAGGTAAAGTTCCTGTTATAATTGTGTCCTGTCCCCAAAAGATGGGTCACACACTGTGAACCCCCACCCCTTCCCTTCTTCCCTCTTTCTGCTCTTCCCTTCCCCTATTCCCCTCCCCACTTCCCTCTGTCTGCTCTCCCTTTCTCCCACATCCTTCTCTCCTTCCTTCTCTCTGCTCTCTCCTTCCCTTACCCCCCACTGTGTACTAGGTCATTAATTGTCCTCATATCAGAATTGAGTACACTGGATTCTTGCTACTCCATTCTTGTGATGCCTTACTAAGAAGAATGTGTTCCACCTCCATGTTAATACAAAAGATGTAAAGTCTCCATCTTTTTTTTTTTTTTTTTTTGCGACAGAGCCTCAAGCTATCCCCCTGGGGAGAGTGCCGAAAATCACAGCTCAAAGCAACCTCCAACTCCTGGGTTCAAGCAAGTCTACTGTCTCAGTCTCCCACGTAGCTGGGACCACAGGCGCCCACCACAACACCCAGCTATTTTTTGGTTGCAGCCGTCATTGTTGTTTGGCAGGCTGGGCTGGATTCGAACCCACCACCTTAGGTGTATGTGGCTGGTGCCTTAGCCACTTGAGCTATAGGCGCCAAGCCATCTCCAACTTTTTAAATGGCTGAATAGTATTCCATGGTATACATTTTTGTTGGAGTTGAGATCCACCTTTAATGCCTTGTGGTCTGAGAAAATACATGCTAAAATTTCAATTCTTTTGATTCTGTTGAGGTTTGTTTTATGTCCTGGGATATGGTCAATTTTGGAGAATGTTCCATGAATGCCTGGCTATTTTTTAGAGGCAGGGTCTCGATCTGGCTCAGGCTGGTCTTGAATCTGTGGGCACTGGCAACCCACCTACCTTGGCCTTTCAAGTGCTGGGATTACAGGTATGAGCCACTGCGCCCAGCTGAGAAGAAAAAAAATTTTTTTTTGAAACAGAGCCTCGGCTCGGTGCCTGTGGCTCAA
>NW_003852619.1:168992-174100 GCF_000181295.1 Otolemur garnettii
GGATACGAGTACACTTTTCATTGGTGGTTGGTGATTTCATTAGTAAAGGTGAATTTGGATTGGTACAGGTAAGGGGTGGAGGGTCCCTTAACCCGGGGCTAGAGTTGGTGCAACCTGGTTACCTGTATTTCAAGGTAATAGAAACTTATCTGTTGCCCAGGGTGGTACTATTTGGTTGAGTAACTATGAAAGGAATGAGAAAGGTTGCAGAGTGGGCCCTGCGGGTATGGTTTAACAGAATGGGGAGGGTTACAGGGTGGGCCCTGCAGGCCAGGGCCCAGGAACAGAACTTATGTGGAAACAACAAAATGGAGCTGATCTGGTCCTCACAGTATGTGGCTGGTGCCCTTGCCGCTGAGCTATAGGTGCCAGCCCCGGTATTTTCTTTTGTTGTTGTCGTTGTAGTTGTCATTGTCATTTGGAAGGCCCAGGCTGGGTTTGAATCCGCCAGCCCAAGTGTATGTGACTGGTGCTCTAACCAATGAACACGGCACTGAGCCAAGAAGAAATTTTTGTAAAAGACACATGAAATGGGCTGGGCAGGTGGCTAACACCTGTAATCCTAGCACTCTGGCAGGCCCATGTGGGTGGATTGCCTGAGCTCACAGGGTTCGAGGCCATCCTGAGCTAGAGCCAAACCCTCATCTCTAAAAATAGCCAGGCATTGTTGGGAGGCTGAGGCAAGAGAATAACCTGAGTCCAGGAGTTAGAGGTTGCTGTGAGTTAAGGTGCCAGGCACTCTACCAAGGGTGACAAAGTGAGACTCCATCTCAAAAAAAACAAACAAAAACACAAGAAATGCTCTGGAAAATGGAATATGCCTTTTATACCTAAGGTGATCTGGATGCTGGACACAGGGAGTCAGAAAGTACTGACAGAGGCTGGGCACCTGTAACACAGTGGTTATGGTGCCAGCCACATACACTGAGGCTGGTGGGTTTGAACCCAGCCTAGGCCAGCTAAACAACGATGACAACTGCAACAAAAAATAGCCAGGTCTTGTGGTGGGTGCCTGTAGTCCTAGCTACTTGGGAGGCTGAGGCAAGTGAATCGCTTGAGCCCAAGAGTTTGAGGTTGCTGTGAGTTGTGATGTCACGGCACTCTACGGAGAGTGACATAGTGAGACTCTGTCTCAAAAAATAAAAATAAAATAAAATAAAGTACATCCTGGCTTTGCAGAAATAAATGGACCTTGAATTATGTCAAGTCCCTCCAAAGCACAGCCACTCTACAAAGCACCGTTTGGGTAGATAGCTGGTCTGTTGTTACAGTGATTCTCTCTCAGGGCTCTCTATAAAAGGCAACAATTCACAGGTTTACACACAAACTAAAAAGAGTAGCTTAAAGTATTACATGCAGGTTTTCTTTCTTTCTTTCTTTTTTTGAGACAAAGTCTCACTTTGTTGCTTTCAGTAGAGTGTTGTGGCATCATAGCTGACAGCAACCTCAAACTCCTGGACTCAAATGATCCTTTTGCTTCAGCCTTCCAAGTAACTGAGACTACAGGCACTGCTACAACACCCTGCTATTTTTAGAGATGAGGTCTTCCTTTTGCTTAGCC
This sequence comes from Otolemur garnettii, assembly GCF_000181295.1. Lineage (NCBI taxonomy): Eukaryota > Metazoa > Chordata > Mammalia > Primates > Galagidae > Otolemur > Otolemur garnettii. The sequence goes on from NW_003852619.1 coordinate 170,554, forward strand.
TGGTCTCAAATTCCTGAGCTCAAGCAATCCACAGGCTTTGGCCTCCCAGAGTGTTAGGATTATAGATGTGAGCCACCACTGGCCTTTTTTCTTTTTCTTTTTACTAAATTTTAAAATTTTATTTTATTTATTTATTTATTTTGTAGAGACAGAGTCTCACTTTCTTGCCCTTGGTAGAGTGCTGTGGCGTCACACAGCTCACAGCTACCCCCAACTCCTGGGCTTAAGCGATTCTCCTGCCTCAGCCTCCTGAGTAGCTAGGACTACAAGCGCCCACTACAATGCCCAGCTATTTTTTGGTTGCAGTTCAGCCGGGGCCTGGTTTGAACCCTCCACCCTCGGTAAATGGGGCCGGCACCCTACTCACCGAGCCACAGGCGCTGCTTTTTTTTTTTTTTTTTTTGAGACAGGGTTGCACACTGGCTACCAGGCTAGAGTGCAGTGATATTATTATAGATCACTACAACCTGAAACTCCTGGGTTCAAGTGATCCTCCTTCCTCAGGCTTCCATGTCACTATGCCAGCCTAACTTTAAAAAAATTTTTGTAGGGTAGTCTCAGTGGCTCACACCTGTAATCCTAGTGCTCTGGGAGGTAGAAGTGGGAGGACCCCTTGAACTCAGGAGTTCGAAAGCAGCCTGAGCAAAAATTGAGACCCCACTTCTATTAAAACAGAAAAAAACAGCCAGGCATGGTGATGCAAGCCTGTAGTCCCAGCTACTTGGGAAGCTGAGGCAGGAGGATTGCAGGCCAGGAGTTTGAATTTGCTGTGAACTAGGCTGACACCATGGCACTCTAGCCTTGGCAACAGAGTGAGACTTTGTCTATAAATAAATAAATAAATAAAGATGAGCGATCTCACTATGTTGCTCAGGCTAGCCTTGAACTCCCGGCCTCAACAGATCCTTCTTCCTTGGCCTACCACGGTGCTAGGATTACAAGCATGAGCCATTGCCTCTGGCCTCATTTCTTAATTTTTCCTTCTCATCTTCTTTCATCAGATCTTCCACACCAAAGGGGTGAGATCACACAAATTGAAGAAGAGAGAGGAGGCAACAAATGTCTCATAAACATGTTTTTTATTTTTTGAGACAGAGCCTCAAGCTGTCACCCTAGGTAGAGTGCTGTGGCATCACAGCTCACAGCAACCTCCAACTCCTGGACTCAAGTGATTCTCCTGCCTGTGACTCCCAAATAGCTGGGACTACAGGTGCCTGCCATAGCAGCACCCATCTATTTTTTGGTTGCAGCCGTCATTGTTGTTCGGCAGGCCAAGCTGGATTCAAACCGGCCAGCTCAGGTGTATGTGGCTGGTCCCTTAGCTGCTTGAGCCACAGGCGCTGAGCCATGGTATTTTTTTTTTTTTTGAGACAGTGTCTCACTCTGTCACCCTGGATAGAGTGCTATGGCATCATAGCTCACAGCAACCTCCAACTTTGGGTTGAAACGATCCTTTTGCCTCAGCTTCCTGAGTAGCTGGGACTATAGGGTACTGTCACAATGCCCATTTATTTTTAGAGATGGGGCTGGTCTTGAACTTCTGAGCTCAAGCAATCTACCTGCCTTGGCCTCCCAGAGTGCTAGGATTACAGGCCTGAGCCACCACACCCAGCCTGTAAACATCTTAATTAACTCCATGTTACTTTCAAGATTTGAAAATGTGGAGGGGCTGAGCCAAGATGGCGGACTGCAGCCAGCTTTTTACAGAAGTTCCTGTCTAGAAGGAGGCTTAAAGGACAGAAGTTTAGCAAGGGAGCTAATGGTTTGGAGCGGAGCTGAGAGAGAAGATTGAAGAGCGCACTTCAACCTTCCTGAGGTGAGCTGCGACCCCCCAAAATATAATCTAAAGGTACAAAATCCACTACTAAGCTGATGGGAGTCCCCTCCCCCACAAGAAGGGCTCGCAGTTTACTCCATGCAAACAAGCGAGCAGAGTTCTAACTTCCTCCCACTCTATCCCATGGGAGAGACGCTGTAAAAACTGGACCTCCTACCCCTGCTGGCGTGCCACGGCACCCTCCTGCCAGGCATAAAACTGTAAAACTGTATAAACCTGTATATATTCCCCACTTCGAACACTGAAGTCTGAGGAGTCTCCACCCACCCACCCACCCCGAGGTCTGGAGGTTTGTTACCTATGGAGTCCTGATTCTTGGGCATCTCCTTGAGAGAAGTGGAGGGGGAAAGGGCTGGTGCTGTTCTGTGCTGACTGTGGCACAGGCATGAGGAGAAGAAAATCAGCTCAGAGGACGCCAATACAGCAACAGTGGCATCCTGAGCTACGAACTGAGGCCATTCCAGATAGGCAAGGCCCATCTCTCTGGGCAACCAGAGGTTACGGACAGTAGCTACAGGCAAAATGCTGAACGGACTTGGTGACTTTTGTAAGTAAAGATACAATTAGCACCAGCCCTCAGGGGAATAGCTGAGACAAAGGCAGTGGGCGGGGAGAGTCTGGAATTGACAACTGAGTGTAAACCCTAATTGCTTGCTGCCCAGAGCTGAATGCAGCCTGTGACTAGCCGGGACAGAAGCCTAATTTAAAGACCCAAGGCCCCCCTGCCAGATTTCCAGCTGATTTTGGCAGTCTTAAACCCCGGGAGCAGTTGCCTGCTGCAGTGAATAGAGTCTCAGACTCAGGTGATTACGAGTGACTGGGTACAAGGTGGGGAAGGAGGTATTAACCTCCCAGACTAACCCATTTGCTGAGTGGGTCCCTTTGCCCTCATGGAGCACTGGAGCAAGTTACATCTGAGCTGCAAGCAGACCCCTCTTATCTAGCTGCTGGAGACATTTGAAGTCTTCCACCTGAAACTGGTGCTGACTGGGACAACTGATTTGGACCCCTTAAACTGGGCAGACCACCCAGGGAGTATTCAAAGGGGCACCCTGGGGGTATGGTTGAGGGACAGTTTGATTTTCCTTGCCCAGTTGTTGTTTGTAGGGGGCGGGGCGACCTAATTGTTGGTATTTCTCCATAGCAGAGATTTCAACCAAGAGTAACTGAATCACTAGGGTAGGACAGAGACCAGCTGAAAATAAGACAGAGCCACTTAGCCCCACCACACCAAGCAGGTCCCCAGTCTCTCAGGCTGTACACCATATGGGTCCTTAACAAACCTCAAGGGGAAAAGTCAAATGGGGTAAAATAATAATGGGGCGGAATCAGCAGAAAAGCTCTGGTAATATGAATAACCAGAGTAGCTCAACCCCCCCACCAAGAAAGGATGTGGCTGGTAATATGAATAACCAGAGTAGGTCAACCCCCCCCAGAAAGGATGTGGCAGACAAAACTGAAGATCCCCTATATAAACAGATAGCTGAGATGTCAGAAATTGAATTCAGAATTTGGATTGCAAATAATATTAATAGAATAGAGGCAAAGATAGAACTAGAAATTCAAGGAGCATTCCAAAAGTTCACTCAAGAATTGAACGAATTCGGCTTGGTGTCTGTGGCTCAAGTGGCTAAGGTGCCAGCCACATACACCTAAGGTGGCGGGTTCAAATCCAGCCTGGGCCTGCCAAACAACAATGATGGCTGCAAC
>NW_003852619.1:189176-190642 GCF_000181295.1 Otolemur garnettii
GAGCCACAAGTGAAACTTTCTAAAAGCAGAGTATGAATGTCTTAACTCAGTAACTAAGAGAATGACATGAAGGTTATGTTAACCAGTTTGATGAGAGTATTTCAAAAAGTATATGAAAACAGCACACTGTACCCCATGATTGCATTAATGTACACAGTTATGCTATAAGAAATAATAAAAAAAGATTTGAAAATGTTCCAAAAGTTGTCTGACCCTCAGAGTATGGAGTGAATACTACATTGGAAATCACTGAGAAATAATGCATTAAAACATAATTTATGGGCACAGTAGTTAGACAGCAACATTTGCAGTGGAAAATTCCTCTGAGTCCCAGGTTAAAGGATTGAGATATTTATATTGTGGGCAGAAAAAAAAAATGTGCTTTGAAATATGAAAGAGAAAGAGAGAAAAGAATTTTAAAAAGGGAAATGTTATGTGAATATTTATAAAATTCTGAGCTCTCTTGACTGTATTTCTGACAAAAGGTATATTGACATGAAACTTATTTGGGAAGATTTTTTTGTTTTCCTTAAAAGGAGAAAAAAGGAATAAAGGCATTTTTTTCTTTCTGTTACTAACAATATTTTAAAATGCCCTTTTAGTAAATTAAGAAAAAGCTACTGCATCTTAGATCTTAGGAGGTCTTTTGTAACTACATGAATATCTGTAAACAGAAACATGGACTGGTCTTCCTTCTCTTCTCCCTCGATCCAAATCAGTTGTTTGACCTTTAAATTTAAAATGTTGTATCCGTTGTTACACAAAATGCCCTATTATTCAAGTAGAGTAGAGTTCAAGTAGCGTTCTCCATCTTATCAAATTTGGTAGTTTATCAGGACACTTCAGAATTCTTCCATTTCCTTGATTAAATAAGAATTTTTTCTCTTTTCTTTCTTTCTTTCTTTTTTTTTTTTTTTTGGAGACAGAGTCTCACTTTGTCACCCTTGATAGAGTGCCAGTGTGTCATAGCTGACAGCAACCTCAAACTCTCAGGCTCAAGTGATTCTCCTACCTCAGTCTCCCCAGCAGCTGGGACCACAGATGCCCGTCACAACGCCTGGCTATAAGTAAGAATTTCTTTAAGCAATATAATTTTTTTTTTTTTTTTAAAGACAGAGTCTCAAGCTGTCGCCCTGGGTAGAGTGCTATGATGTCACAGCTCGCAGCAACCTCCAACTCTGGGCTTAAGTGATTCTCTTGCCTCAGCCTCCCAAGTAGCTGGGACTACAGGTGCTTACCACAATCCCCGGCTATTTTTTTGTTGTTGTTGTTGTAATCGTCATTGTTGTTTGGCGGGCCTGGCTGGATTCTAACCCTCCAGTTCCAGTGTATGCGGCCAGTGCCCTAAGCTCCTTGACCTACAGGTGCCGAGCCTAAGCAATATAATTTAAATGTACGAAAAAAGAGTATTGCATATAAGGAATTTCAGAATGATTATGTGGGCTTCTGGTTTTTTTTTTTTTTTT
>NW_003852619.1:191429-193744 GCF_000181295.1 Otolemur garnettii
TGAGGCTCTGTCTCAAAAAAAAAAAAAATGACAACTGCAACAACAAAAACAAAAAAATAGCCAGGCATTGTGGCTGGCACCTGTAATCCCAGCTACTTGGGAGGCTGAGGCAAGAGAATTGCTTAAGCCCAAGCGTTAGAGGTTGCTGTGATATGTGACACCACAGCACTCTACTGAGGGCCACATAGTGAGACTCTGTCTCAGAAAAAAAAAAAAAGACTATATGTGTTGCTTATATAAAAATATGCTAACATGGTAATAACATTTTATTGTGAGGTTTTCATTACTTTATCTATAGAATCTAATTTCTCCTGGGAGGCTGAGATGGGTGGATTGTTTGAGCTTAGTAGTTTAAGATCAGCTTGAGCAACAGCAAAACCCTCTCTCTACCAAAAATAGAAAAAGTAGCCAGGGTGTGGCACCTGTGGCTCAGTGAGTAGGGCGCTGGCCCTATATACCAAGGGTGGCGGGTTCAAACCCGACCCCGGCTGAACTGCAATAAGAACAAAAAATAGCCGGGTGTTGTGAGGGGCACCTGTAGTCCCAGCTACTCAGGAGACTGAGGCAAAAGAATTGCCTAATCCCAGGAGTTGGAGGTTGCTGTGAGCTGTGTGACGCTACGACACTCTACCAAAGGTGATAAAGTGAGATTCTGTCTCTACAAAAAAAAAAGAAAAAAAAGAAAAGAAAAGAAAAAGTAGCCAGGCACCATGGCAGGTGCCTGTAGTCCCAGCTATTGGGTAGGCTGAAGCCAGAGGATCGTTTGAACCCAAGAGTTTGAGCTCTGTGAGCTATGATGCCAAGGCACTATCCCCAGGGTGACAGAGTAAGACTCTGTCTCCAAAACAGAGTTTAAACAAATATTTTTGTTTAAACATTGAATTTTTCTCAGACTCTATCATTAAATATCCTAGTGCATTTCAACTAAAATAAAAAAAAAGTTTCCCAAATTTCATAGGATATGTAGTTTGCATTATTTATATGAATATTTAAAATTACAATCATGGCCAGGTGCAGGGAGGAGCTCGCACCTGTAATTCTAGTACTCTGGGAGGCTGAAGTGGGAGGATCCTCTTGAGCTCAGGAGTTCAAGACCAGCCTGAGTAAGAGCAAGACCCCGTGTCTACAAAAAAATAGAAAGATTAGTTGGGCAGTGTTGGTGGCATGTTCCTGTGGTCCCAGCTATCTGGGAGGCTGAGGCAGGAGGATTGCTTAAGCCCAGGAGATGGGGTTTTTTAAAAATAGGGTTTTTTTTTTTTTTAGAGACAGAGTCTCACTTTGTCACCCTTGGTAGAGTGCTGTGGCATCATAGCTCACAGCAACCTCCAGCTCCTGGGCTTAGGCAATTCTCCAGGCTCAGCCTCCCAAGTAGCTGGGACTATAGGCACCCACCACAACACCTGGCTATTTTTTTGTTGCAGTTTGGCTGGGGCGGGGTTTGAACCCACCACCCTTGGTATATGGGGCCGGCGCTCTACTCATTGAGCCACAGGTGCCATGCAGAGATGGGGGGTTCTTGTTCTTGCTCAGGCTGGTCTCAAACCCTTGTGCTTAGGCAATCTACCCATCATGGCTTCCCAAGTGCTGGGATTACAGGCGTGAGCCACTGAGCCCAGATACTAAACATTTGTTTTAAAAGTATGAACTATTGGCTTGGTGCCTATAGCTCAGTGGCTAGGGTGCTAGCCGCATACACTGGAGCTGGTGGGTTTGAATCCAGCCGGGGTCTGCAAAACAACAATGACAACTACAACCAAAAAATAGCCGGGCATTGTGGAGGGTGCCTGTAGTCCCAGCTACTTGGGAGGCTTAGGCAAGAGAGTCGCTTAAGCCCAAGAGTTTGAGGTTGCTGTCAGCTTTGACACCATGGCACTCTACCCAGGGTGACAGCTTGAGACTCTGTCTCAAAAAACAAACAAACAAAAAAACCAACTATGAACTATCTTACATACACAGAAAAACAGAATATGCTGGGCTCAGTGGCCCATGCCTGTAATCCTAGCACCCTGGGAGGCTGAGAGGGATAGCTTGTATGAGCTCAGGAGTTGAGATCAAGCTCAGCTTGAGGAAGAGTGAGACATGTCTCTACTAAAAGTAGATAAAACTAGCTGGGGTGTCCTGGCAGGGGGCTATAGTCCCAACTACTCAGGAGGCTGAGACAAGAGGATCGCTTGAGCCCAAGAGTTTGAGGTTTCTATGAGATATGATGCCATGACACTCTACCCCAGAGTCCCCAGAAGTGAGACTCTGTCTCAAAAAATAAAAAATAGACAATAATATAATAAACCCTCATAGTCATATCCCCTACCTTTTTA
>NW_003852619.1:195797-198982 GCF_000181295.1 Otolemur garnettii
GGGACTACAGGCGCCTGCCACAATGCCCGGCTAATTTTTGGTTGTAGTTGTCATTGTTGTTTGGCATGCCCGGCCTGGATTCTAACCTGCCAGCTCTGGTGTATGTGGCTGGCACCTTAGCTGCTTGAGCTATAGGCACCACACCATTTTTCTTATCTATTAGAAATTCTATGGGAATTCATAATATAACCTACCTTAAAAGGTTATTTTAAGGATTAAATGAATTGATATGTATAAAATACTTAGTAAATTATACTAAGCACTATGTATTAGTTATTCTGCAACTTGCTTTTTTTTACATAATGTTTTGGTCATGTATCCATGTTGATACATCTAGCATTAGTTCACTTTCATAATTGCATAGTATTTCATCATATGCGTATACTGTATATTCACTTTTTTTTTTTTTGACCGGGGTTGGGTTTGAACCCACAACCTCCGGTATATGGGGCTGGCGCCCTACTTCTTGAGCCATAGGCACTGCCCTGTATATTCACTTTTTTATGATGGACAGTTAGGTTGTTTCCTTTACAAATGGACAGCAATGAATAGCTTTGTACATGTCATCTTGTGCACATATATGAGAGAATTTCTGTAAAGTTCTTTATCTTCAATTAACTATTTCTGGAAAAACACATTTATAAAAATTATAGCTTTGATTTCTTTTGCACAGGTAAAGGAACTATGTCTCATCCATTCCAATGTTTTCAAAATCAATAGTGCTTGTGACTTTCTAAAACATTTGGAACTAGCCTCTTGAGCGTCAAAAATCACAACTTGGTTGAAATAATGATGTTATGACAGCAAATATTGGTTTCTGGTTACCTTTTAATTTTCACAATAGAACCTAACCTCCAACCAAACAGCATAATATTTTTAATGACATATATAAAAAATTGGATTGATCATTATACTTCAAAGGTTTTTGAGCTCTGTGTCATGGCAGTTACAATGAATGAATGTCTTTTCAAAGTCTGTTTTGTTATTTCTTCTTGGGAAATAAGACTGGATTCGACAAGTCGACAAGTAGGTGTTTTATTGGTCTTAACTTGTTGAATGGTAGGCTGTAAATGTTAAGAATGTTTCAACAACTCATAAAGGAATAAAGAACCCAGTTAAAAAGCCTCTGATGATTGAGATCTTAGACTACTAACCTCATTAAGTTTAATCTGGTAGTCCTTTTGAAAACTTAAGACATTGAAATTTCTTTTTTTTTCGAGACAGACCCTCACTTTGCTGCCCTTGCCCTTGGTAGAGTGCTGTGGCATCACAGCTCACAGCAACCTCCAACTCTTAGGCTTATGCAATTCTCTTGCCTCAGCATCCCTAGTAGCTGGGTCTATAGGCACCCGCCACGACGCCCGGCTATTTTTTGTTGCAGTTTGTCTGGGGCTGGGTTCAAACCTGCTGCCCTTGGTATATGGGCCCAGTGCCCTACGCACTGAGCCACAGGCGCCTCCCTGGAACATATTCTTAGTAAAGTATCTCAAGAATGGAAAAAAAAGTATCCAATGTACTCAATAATACTATGAAATCAATGTATAATCACCTACACATTCATATGAATGGCAAAACATAACCATAGTCCAGGAAGTAGAAGGGAAGAGGAAAGAGAGGGGAGGGGAGGGGGTTATGGGTGGAGGGAAGGTATTTGGGGGAACCTCACCTAATGTGCATGATGCAATGATACATTTCAAAACTATTAAGAAAAAAACTATTAATAAATGAGTATAATTGTGATGGATGTGTTACTTAGTTCAATGTAGGCATTTTACGTTGTATATCAAAGCAGTACACTGAACCCCATAAATGCATCAATGTACAAAGTTATGATTTAATAAAAAATAATTTAAAAGGGGTAGCGCCTGTGAATCAGTGGGTAGGGCGCTAGCCCCATATACTGAGGGTGGCGGGGGTTCGAACTTGACCCCAGCTAGCTATAACAGCAATGACAATTGAGACAAAAATTAGCTGGGCCTTGTGGCAGGTGCCTGTAGTCCCAGCTACTCGGGAGGCTGAGGCAAAAGAATAACTTAAGCCTAAGAGTTGGAGGCTGCTGTGAGCTGTGATGCTATGGCACTGTACCGAGGGTGACAAACTAAAACTGTCTCAAAAAAAAAAGAAACAATAAAAAATAAAATAAATACTTACCTGGCAGGGGAGATACCATGATCACAAAGGTGGTTTTCCCAGGGCGAGGCTTAATTGCACTCTGGATGGGCTGACCTCTGCGATTTCCCCAAATGTGAGAAACTTGACTGCATAATTTGTGGTAGTGGGGGACAGTGTTCATGCTTTCCCCTAAAAATAAAATAAAAATAGAAAAGCTAGCTGGGCGTTAATGGTCTGAGCCTGTAGTCCCAGCTACTGAGGAAGCTGAGGCAAGAGTATCACTTAAGCCCAGGAGTTTGAGGTTGCTGTGACTTATGATGCCACAGCACTCTCCTGAGGGCAAGGGTGACAAAGAGAGACTCTGTCTCAAAAAAAAAAAAAAAAAAGAAAAAGATTGATTTATTTAGGAAGCCATAAAACCTGACATGCATTTTCATAGAGCTGTAAATAAAGAGCTGGCTACCAACAATGAAGGTAGATGACTTGTTTCACAGAGGGTGGGACATCCAAATGTCTAGGTGCCAAATTATAGAATGAGATCAGCCTTGGAGTCTTTACTGAGGTTTCATTCTTTCAGATTTAAATATGGAAATATGGCTTACAGAACACTTTATGAATCATTTTAAAGTCACTTTACAGGACAAAATGGTATAGATAATTATGTATTCTTTTTTTTTTCCTTTTTTGGGAGGCAGAGTCTCAAGCTGTCACCCTGGGTAGAGTGCTGTGGCATCACAGCTCACAGCAACCTCAAACTCTTGGGCTTAAGCAATTCTCTTGTCTCAGCCTGCTGAGTAGCTGGGACTACAGGCACCTGCCCCGATGCCTGGTTACTTTTTGGTTATAGTTGTCACTGTCTCAAAAATAAATAAATTAATTAATTAAATAAAAATAGATAAATAAAGAAAATGAAGTAGGACCTTGGTGCTTTGATGGGGGTTGCATTAATTCTATAGATTGCTTTGGGTAGTATAGACTTTTTTTTTTTTTTTGAGACAGTCTTACTATGTCGTCGTTGGTACAGTGCTGTGGTGTCATAGCTCACAGCAACCTCAAACTCTTGGGCTTAATTG
>NW_003852619.1:199002-206175 GCF_000181295.1 Otolemur garnettii
TTTTTTTTTTTTTGAGACAGTCTTACTATGTCGTCGTTGGTACAGTGCTGTGGTGTCATAGCTCACAGCAACCTCAAACTCTTGGGCTTAATTGATTCTCTTGCCTCAGCTTCCCAAGTAGCTGGGACTACAGGCACCTGCCACAATGCCCGGCTATTTATGTTGCAGTTGTCATTGTTGTTTAGCAGGCCTGGGCCAGCCTTGAACCTGCCAGCCTCAGTGTATGTGGCTGGTGCCCTACTCATTGAGCTACGGGCACTGAGCCAGGTAGTATAGACATTTTAACAATGTTGATTCTTCCCAGCCATGAGCATGGTGTGTTCTTACATTTGTTGACATCCTCTGCCATTTCCTTTCTCAAAGTTTCATAATTCTCTTTATAGAGTTCTTTCACATCCTTAGTTAGATATATTCCCAGGTATTTTATCTTCTTTGGTGCTATTGTAAAAGGAATAGAGTCTGATTTTATTCTTGGCTTGATGATTGTTGGCAATATACGAAGGATACTGATTTGTGCGTATTGATTTTGTATCCTGAGATGCTGCTATATTCCTTGATCACGTCTAAGAGCTTTGTGGTTGAGTCCCTGTGGTTTTCCAGTTATAAGATCATGTTATCTGTGAAGGGGGAGAGTTTGACCTCCTCTGTCCCCATTTGGATTCCTTTGATCTCCTTCTCTTGCCTGATTGTGATGGCTAGAACTTCCAACACTATGTTGAATAGCAGTGGAGACAGTTAAGTGTCTCTGTCTGGTTCCAGATTTGAGTGAAAATGCTTTGAGTTTTACCCCATTCAATATGATGTTGGCTATGGGTTTGCTGTAGACAGCCTCTATCAGCTTAAGGAATGTTCCATCTAAGCCTATTTTCTTAAGTGTTTTTAATCAGGAAAGGATGCTGGACATTGTCAAAAGTCTTTTTGGGCCGGGTGTGATGTATCATGCCTGTAATCCTAGCATTTGGGAGGCCAAGATGGGTGGACTGCCTAAGCTCACGGGTTCGAGACTAGCCTGAGCAAGAGCGAGACCCTGTCTTTAAAAATAGCTGGGTGGGGGTGGCGCCTGTGGCTCAAAGGAGTAGGGCGCTGGCCCCATATGCTGGAGGTGGTGGGTTCAAACCCAGCCCTGGCCAAAAACTGGGAAAAAAAATAGCTGGGTATTGTTGCAGGTGACTGTAGTCTCAACTACTACTCAGGAGGCTGAGGTAAGAGAATTGCATTGTTGTTTGGTGGATCCAGGCTGGATTAGAACCCACCAGTTCCAGTGTATGTGGCTTCCACCCTAGCCACTTGAGCTACAGGCATCGAGTCAATTCTTTTGTTTTAAATTTCATTTAGTTCTGGTCTAATTTAGGTTATTTCTTTTCTTCTGCTCGTTTTGGGATTAGATTGTTCTTCCATTTCCAGTTGCTTGAGATGGTCCAGTAGGTTGCTGACTTGCTCTTTCTGTTTTCTTGATGAAGGCATCTAATGCTATAAATTTCCCTCTAAGGATTGTCTTGGCAGTATCCCACAGGTTTTGATAGTTTGAGGCTTCATTATAGTTTTGTTCCAGAAATCTAATGATCTCCTTCTTTTTCTTTTATTTTTTGATACAGAGGCCCACCCACTATGTTGCCCTTGGTAGAGTGCTGTGGCATCACAGCTCACAGAAACCTCAGACTTTGGGTTCAACTGATGCTCTTGCTTCAGCCTCCCAAGTAGCTGGACTACAGGTACTCGCCAGAGTTCAGGAGTGATGCTTGTGTGTTGGTCACCATCCAGACAAATGAGTGCTGAGGGTGGCAGCTCTGTGGACAGTGTCGGCTGAAAGTTCAGACAAAGTTGCTCAGGCACCAGGCACCACCTGCCCTGTCACGCGCCAAATTCAGGGGGCTCATTTCAACTATTAGTCATCCTTTTGTGACTTCTGCCTACAGCCTCTTTTGTGCTTACATTCTACTTTGTCAGTCCTCTGTAATAGCACTGATAGCACTTGACTTGATTTATTTCTTTTTGAGACAGAGCCTCAAGCTGTCCCCCTGGGTAGAGTGCTGTGGCATCACAGCTCACAGCAACCTCCAACTCCTGGGCTCAAGCGAGTCTCCTGCCTCTGCCTCCCAAGTAGCTGGGACCACAGGCGCCCACCACAACACCCAGCTATTTTTTGGTTGCAGCCGTCATTGTTGTTTTGGCGGGCCTGGGCTGAATTCAAACCCGCCACCTTAGGTGTATGTGGCTGGCGCCTTAGCCACTTGAGCCACAGGTGCTGAGCCGAGTTGATTTATTTGATCTTATCTTTTTCTTTTCTTTTTTTTTGTTCTGAGACAGAGTCTCACTTTGTCACCCTTGGTAGGGTGCAGTGGCATCATAGCTCACAGCGACCTCCAACTCTTGGGCTCAAGTGATTCTCTTGCCTCAGCCTCCCGATTAGCTGAGACTACAGGTGCCCACCACAATGCCTGGGTATTTTTAGAGACGGAATCTCTGGTTCAGGCTGGTCTTGAACATGTGAGCTCAGGCAATCTGCCCACTTTGGCCTCCTAGAGTGCTAGAATTACAGGCATGAGCCACTGCACTTGCCCTAATTTTTATTTTTGTAGAGGCAAGGTCTTGGTATGTTTCCCAGGCTGGTGTCAAACTCCTGACCTCAAGCCATCTTCCTGCTGCAGAGTCCCTAAGTGTGGAGCTACTGCACTTGGCCTTGACTTTCTTTTCTCAATGTGTTGCAAGCTGTCTGAGATGAAGAACAATGAATTACAGTCAGCACTTGGCACTCAGGGGTTCTGCATCCTTGGATTCAACCAACCATGGATCCAAAGTATCCAAGAAATAATGTGGCTGGGACAGGTTTCCACCTTGTATTGGTTTTTAGTGCACAGCCTTACGGGAAGGCGGGAGGAGTACTCTGTGGCCTTGGAGAGATGAGCCAGGGGCTGGTTGCAGGAGGAAGGGCTGCTTCCATCAGGGCAGTGATGAAAGGAAGCCATGGCACCATGGCAATAGGTGATCATTGCTGACTGTGGGGAGGATGTGGGAGGTGGTGCTTTCTCTGCTTCTCTCTTTCTGCTTTTACCCCTGACTATTCAGGAAGGAGATGCTAACCTTAGGGGGACCAAGACTGAGGGTGTCCTGTTTGAAGCAAGCAACATTTGTGGCATGAGCCCTTCCTCAGGTTCAGCTCGGATCAGCTCCTCTGCAGGCAGGCCCTGGACTTTTCCCAAGCTGGGTGTTGGCCAAAGAGCCAGCACAAAAGCCGCCTGCTCCACCATCGGCAGGCTATGAATGGTGACTGGCTTTTCCTGGCATTTGCAGCTGGGTCTGTCCTAGGCCCACCAGTTGTGGCTCTTGAACATTTTCTTTGATAAAATAAATCTTAGTTTTCATATAAACAATTCAAAAAAGGGTAAATAATAATAATACAATAATAAAACACAAATTCAAAAATCAATATAGTAGAACAATTATTTAGAACACTATATTAGGTATTATAATTAATCTAGAAGAGATTTAAAGTATACCAGAGGATATCCATAGGTCATATGGAAATATTATGCCACTTTATATTACAGACTAGAGCATCGGCAAGGGGGTGGAGGTAGGGTGGGGTGTGCATCCCAGAACTAATCCCTGTCAGATAAAGAGGGATGATTGTATTAATTTTGGATTATCAGTCTCTAGAATACTGTGTGACTGGCACCTGGGAAACACTCAGAAAATAATGTTTAATGAAGAACAACTATCAGAATTATCTAGATAGCCACTTTCCAATGTAGCAGTCACTAGCCACGTGTAGCTATTTACATTGAATTAGAATGAAGTAAAATACAAATTCAATTCCTCAGTTGTACTAGCTCAATAGCTATATATGGCTATCATACTGGACAACACAGAAATTGCCATCAATGGCTGAGCACAGTGGCTCACTCTTCTAATCCTAGCACTTTGGGAGGCTGAGGTGGATGGATCAACTGAGGTCAGGAGTTCCAGACCAGCCTGAGCAAGAGTAAGACTCCTTTTCTACTAAAAATAGAAAAATCAGCCAGGTGTTGTGTGTGTGTGGGTGTCTATAATCCCAGCTACTTGGGAGACTGAGGCAAGGGGATCATTTCAACCCAGGAATTTGAGGGTGCTGTGAGTAATGATGCCATGGTACTCTAGCCAATGTGACAGAGTGAGACTTTGTCTCAAAACAAACAAAAAAAAGGGCTTGGGGCAGTACCTGTGACTCAGTGAGTAGGGCACGGGCCCCATATGCCAAGGGTGGCAGGTTCGAACCCAGCCCTGGCCAAACTACAACAAAAAAAATAGCCAGGCATTGTGGTGGGTGCCTGTAGTCCCAGCTACTCGGGAGGCTGAGGCAAGAGAATTGCTTAAGTCCAAGTTGAGGTTGCTGTGAGCTGTGATGTCATGGCACTATACCAAGGGTGCCATCGTGAGACTCTGTCTCAAAAACAAAACAAAACAAAGCGTGATTACTACTATGATTATTATTTGCAAGGCATTCAAAATCTGATAGGGAGAAGACTTCCAAAATGAAAAATTATTTCCCAACGTGACATCAGGGGATATCATTTATTTATTTATTTTTGGGACAGTCTCACTTTTTTGTTGCCCTCGGTAAACTGCTGTAGCATCATAGTTCACAACAACCTCCAACTCTTGGGCTCAAGCAGTTCTCTTGCCTCAGTCTCCCCAATAGCTGGGACTATGGATGCCCACCACAATGCCTGGCTATTTTTTTTAATGACAGGGTCTCATTCTTGCTCAGACTGGTCTGGAACTCGTGAACTCAGGTGATCTGCCCACCTTGGCCTCCCAGAGTGCTAGGATTACAGGTGTGAGCCACAGTGCCCAGCCAGCAGGTGATATTTTAATGGGCATATTTCCATTTAAACTGGGCATTTAAGGATGGAGAGAATTCAAATGGGGGAAATCTTGGGAAAGGAAGAAAATAGTGTGAGCAAATGTACAGAGGTGAGAAAGTGCTTGAAAAACATCGAATGATTCAGTTGGCATATGAGTAGGGAGTAGTTATTTTAGTTTATTCATTTATTCCTTCAATCGTTCAATAAATACTTTTTTTTGAGACAGAGTATCACTATATTGCCCTTGGTACAGTGCCTTAGCGTCAAAGCTCAAAAGCAACTTCAGGCTCTTGGGCTCAAGCGATTTTCTTGCCTCAGCCTCCCAAGTAACTGGGACTATAGGCACCCGCCACAACACAGGGCTACTTTTGTTGTTATCATCATTGTTGTTTAGTAGGTTTGGGCCGGTATGAACCCGCCAGCCCCAGTGTGGCGGCCTAACCACTGAGATATGGGTGCTGATCCTCAACAAATATTTTTTTGACATCTATTCTATTTTCGCTATAGTAAGTGCTGAGGACGCAACAGTGAACTATATAGACATTGCCCCAGCACGGTTCACAGTTATAAGTGAGGAGATTTGGTCTGTGTTTTTTTTTTTTTTTTTGAGACAGAGCCTCAAGCTGTCCCCCTGGGTAGAGTGCCATGGCATCTCAGCTCACAGCAACCTCCAACTCCTGGGCTCAAGCGAGTCTCCTGCCTCCGCCTCCCAAGTAGCTGGGACCACAGGCACCCACCACAACGCCCAGCTATTTTTTGGTTGCAGCCATCATTGTTGTTTGGCGGGTCCGGGCTGGGGATTAGAACCCGCCACCCTAGGTGTACGTGGCTGGCGCCTTAGCCGGTTGAGCTATAGGCGCCGAGCCCTGGGGCTGGTTTTGAACCCACCACCTCTGGTATATGGGGTCAGTGCCCTACTCCTTTGAGCCACAGGTGCTGCCCCATGTATATATATTTTTAATTCTTACAGTTACATAATAGTTGTATATCTTGGCTTGGTGCCTGTGGCTCAAGTGGCTAAGGGGCCAACCACATACACCTAAGGTAGCGGGTTCAAATCCAGCCCGGGCCCGCCAAACAACAATGACAACTGCAACCAAAAAATAGCCAGGTGTTGTGGCGGGCTCCTGTGGTCCCAGCTACTTGGGAGGCTGAGGCAGGAGACTCGCTTGAGCCCAGGAGTTGGAGGTTGCTGTGAGCTGTGATGCCATGGCACTCTATCCAGGGAGACAGCTTGAGGCTCTGTCTCAAAAAAAAAAAAAATAGTTGTATATCTTTCTGCAGTACATGTGATGTTTTGATAACAGACATACAATGTGTATTAATGAAATCAGAGTAATTGGGATATCCATCATCTCAGGCACTTATCATTTCTCTATTAAAAAATCCCAATTCTATATATTTTTTTTTACTTTTTGAGACAGAGGTTCATTATGTCACTCTCGGTAGAGTGCCTTGGCTCCACAGCTGACAGCAACCTCAAACTCTTGGGCTCAAGCGATTTTTCTGTCTCAGCCTTTCAAGTAGCTGGGACTATAGGCGCCAGTCACACGCCTGGCTATACTTTTGTTGCAGTTGTCATTGGAGTGTTTATCAGTGTCATTGCAGTGTTTATCTGGCCCGAGCCGGGTTCAAACTCATCAACCTAGGTGTACATGGCTGCTTCCCACTGAAGTACAGGAGCTGCCAATTCTATACTTTTAGTTATTTTTAAGTATACCCTAACTTATTGTTGATTATAGTCATTGTGTTATCAAATGTTAATTCTATCCATCTTACTATATGTATTTTTGCACCTATTAACCATCTCCACTTGATTCTCCCTGACTGATACCCTTCCCAGCCTCTGGCAACCATCATTTTATTTTCTGTTTCTATGAGATCAATTGTCAAAACAAACTTTTTTTTTTTTGAGATAGAGTCTCACTTTGTCATCTTTGGTAGAGTGCTGTGGCATCATAGCTCACAGCAACCTCAAAGTCTTGGGTTCCAGCGATCCTCTTGCCTCAGCCTCCCGAGTAGCCGGGATTACAGATGCCTGCCACAACGGTTGGCTATTTTTAGAGATGGGGGTCTTGCTCTTGCTCAGGCTGGTCTTGAACCGTGAGCTCAGGCAATCCACCTGCCTTGGCCTACCAGAGTGCTAGTATTACAGGCATGAGCCACCACACCAGACCTCAAAACAAAAAGTTTTTAAAAAAGATATCTTATGCATATGCTAATACATGTACATATAAAGATATTCACAAATGGAATCACACTATACAAGTTATTTGGAATTTGGTTTTTCACTTACATCTTAGATGTATTTGCAAATCATTAGACAAAA